>NC_039362.1:134113452-134413452 GCF_003573695.1 Papaver somniferum | reverse complement strand
ATACCAACAATTAAGATTGCTATCATCCATGACGAGTATCACTAATAAGAATTCGATTTTTATGTTGATTTTTCTTAAAGCATAATTTCTGCGTTGAAGTCCATATTGCCTATGTTTTTATAATTTAGGTTCTTTAAAATTCGTTATTTTTCATTAGATATGTATTTTATTAGTCTATAGTTAAAATTCCCTACACAAGATGGGTTTTGATGGTCTCTTGCAGAGTGTGGCCTGGTGCCCTGCATTGTCTGTTAGGCCTCGGGGTCGTCCTTGTAGACGTCATTTCCTGTTGAACTTTTCTATTTTAATTTAAAGATATTTCAAATGTTCAGATAGCAGAGTTAATTATGGGAAAAAAACATAATTAAGAACGATAGACTCATGGGAAAGGACATGGCAAATGCTACAACAACAAGAAAGGAAACTTGAAGCAGTTGATCATTGGTGCTAAGTATACTGTGGACGATTGGGCTTTCAGTTATGATATTTGTCAGGATTTTTTTTTAATCAATTTTAATTTGTAACAAAAATGTTGTAATTAGTACTTCCTAATTCAGATATTTTTCTTTTGATTTTTGTCATTACTTTAGGGACTCTCTTTTAACTAAAATACGTTTTGCTTCTCAATTTTTTACCTTTTCTTTTAGGTTCATTCCTTTAATTTCATTAGTTTTGGTTCCCCTCAACAAATTTTATCTAGCGTCAACCCCTTTATGTTGAGTTACTACCATAATGGTTGGATTTTTTTTCTCTTCTAAATTATTAAAAGTCATAAAAAAGGATAACGGTTTCCCTCTGCAGTTGGCAACAACCAGGTAGGAGGCTTAAATCAATGCATAGAAGTGTTAGGTTTTCCATTGAGCAGCTTGACTAGTTTGAAACCTACCACTAGAAGATAAAATCTGTTTATTTTGAAGCAAACTCAAAAACTCCTTAACCAGCTATTTTAGTTAATGGCTAATTTACTTATAATTATTTGATATTAATTCAGGTGATTAATAGTTGTTTAATCTCGTTAACACAGAAATCAACTAATGTTAATTGATCACCAAAACATGATTATTATTATTTTTTTTATTATTTTTTTTAAGAACATCAACCAAGAATTTGTGGATGTTCATTTCCACGTAATAGGACAATTCTGAGTTAATGTTCCTCATTCACGAAGAACACTAAAAATCTGTAGACATTTATTTACATACGAGACAAATTGCAACAATCGACGAATGTATATGTTTTTATAAACCGATTATAATAATTGTCTATATAAAGACTGATTGCAACAATTGACCGATGTGGATGTTTCTAAAAATTGATTGCAACAATTAGCATATATAGAGATTTATATCCACGGATTGTAGCCTATAAAACATGGTGCAAAATTGAGTATTTTCTTTAACCAGAATCAATTTATATGAATGTCCACACCGATCAATTTTGGATTGATGTTCTTCAATAACATACAAAACAATCAGCCAATGTGTACGTGCATATTAGCCAATTGTGCAAAATCGGCTAATGTTGGATATTTATGTCAGCCGATTCTGGATAATCCAGAAAACCTAAATTTCTGAAAAATTTCACTTTTAGACGTATGAATGGATCAAAAACCTATTTAAGAAGAATCGGTTGGTGGGTGAAAAAAGTAGTTGAGAAACACCGAAAAGATTACGATTAACTAAACAAGAAGCCAAGTAGGAGATGCATCATACTCTATAGTTAGCCTTTTAAATTTTAAGCTAGAGTTGCGTTAAGTAATATGTGGTAGGCGTAGCTAGGTGCCTGTGAAACACCTGCCCCGAGGCAGACAACTCATTTTTAACTGTGAATCACATTCTCATAATAACTCTCGATCTGTTTCCTACTTTGCTGGACAACAGTTTTTGTCCGATTGCGATTTTTTTTTTTTGTTCTTTTGATTTTGCGTTGTTGAAAAAATACATCAATCAGTTGAGGATACGTGTTTCATGACAAACTGCATACAGGCTAAACACTCTAACACGAGATACACGAGGGCGTCAGAAAACAAAATAGAGAGATTAGTGGGTATGGGACCGTCTGTCCAGATTTCTTTTTTGGTCTTTTTCTTTTTATGGAACAGATTTCTTCTATCTGATCCCATTATCTCTGGGCTACACTCCCCCAAACATGAGGGCGATATTGAAGAGTCTTTTTCTTACAGCCCGACACTCAGAGCCTTTACTATGATGCATTGCAACAGCCTGACACCCAGAGCCTTTACTATGATCAATTGCAAGATGGTAGATGGAGACCTAAAGATAACAAGCATTGACAATCAGAACCTGCCTTAAAAATATGAATCATAAAATAAACACTGCTCTTTCACTGCGTCGTAAAATTTGTCACTCAACAATAGCTCTTACTCTTATTGATGGTGCAGGGTACCGTCGAGAAGCAAAGGGAGGATATTTTGGATGGTCCCCTAGAAAGCAGCGTGAACTAGATGATGTCGAAACGATTTTCTAATGGGCAACAGAGCTGAGTGGCTACAATGTGGAGTTAGAAGTGATTCAGAACTACTCTTCCGTTGATAATTAGAATGTGGCAAAAGAAGAATGATTTACCCATAGCACATTTTCTGGATATCAATCACCAAGACTCTTTAATTTTAAAGCAGATACAACAACTTAACAAATTATTTGCTGTTAACATATCAGTGCACTGCAACAAAGTCATTTTAAGCAACACTTAGGTGGGGGAAGGCATGTGTGCTATCATTACTTATCTCACACCTCACCCCAAGCCTAGATTATCAGTTAGGCATACAAAATTAGACACCTGCAATTCCACAGTTGCCAAAGAACTTTTCAGTAAGTAACTTGTTCAACTTTTGTTTTGTTAAGGTAAGAACAGTTCATCAAAAACTGATGTGAAAATTGATCAAGCAAAAACAATTCTGATAAAACAACTGACAATCCCCAATACTCCCTCCGTCCCTAATTAGATGACCTATACCATAAATAAGTGGAGTGATAGATTAGTATTATTATAAGAAATAATTTGATAGCCATATTTATATTCATTAGATAGGTGTTTTAAAATGCTTTCCGATGATACAAAGTTTAGAAAAATCCGTTGTATAGTTTGAGAGATAAATCATTTCTAAATTGACTAGTAAATTTTAACTAGGTCATCTAATTATGGACGGAGGTAGGTGCACGAAGGAGAGTATTGAGAAGGGTAGTTAGACATTAACTTCAAATTACAGGGAGGAACAACAAGCAAAAAACGTGTTTGTTCTCAAGTTATGTGGCTTTTCATGTTATGGATGATTCATGCATGAAATTTATACCAAAATCACGAAAACAAAAAATCATAAAAGTTACATATAATCATGGGCGGAAATATGTACTGGCATGTTAGTTGAAATCTGGATTAACAAGCGAATTAAAAAGGAAAAAAATTCCCTGTTGTTGATCCAAAAAACTGGGCCACATGAACTTTCAAGAGAAGAAATACTAAAACTCTAAAACTCTTCTTGAATATAGGAATTAGTGGAGTCAACTGATTTAGGAACACTAAAACTCTTAGCAGACCCTAAAAAGTTACCAACTGATATTGTCAAATCTTACAACCAAAGAGTTGATGGAAAATATAGTAGACATACCGAAGCTTGTAAGATTTAAGACCCTACAACTTTAATATGTCAACTACATTTCCCATCAACGTAAATTTGACAATCCTTAAAAAACTACTATAAGTTTGTAGTTTTCAGGTTTTAGTGCTTCTACAACGGTTACACCAGTATTTCCTTAGCATGGAGATATCTGCCTACCTTAAAAGACAAAGCGGGGGATACAATATACATGTTTGAAAGGACTCATTTCTTATCTAGAAAAAAAGTAACCTTCCAGTGAATTTATACAACTTACTCTTAAGTTCTTCAAACAAAATTACTTCCCTCCCCTACACATAAGTTTTTTTTTATGAGCATGTTCTTCACTGTGATGATGTGTCAGGCATGAGTATTGATCCGTACCAGCAATCTTAGCAATCTTCCCTTGTAGATGCATCAGGTGGTCAGGTCTGAAAACAAATTTCACAAAACGAAAAGCATTAAAAGGAAATCAATAAGTATATTCACATCCTAACAGCTAGCACAGAGCTCGGGTTATGATTTATTAACCAAATTTATCATGGAGTGAGAAAAATGCACAATCAAAATAACCAAGTAATCGCTGAGAAATTTGGTCACCCGGTATTACAAGTATCATTTACTGTGTAATCTTAACACCTCATCAGGGTCAAAAACAAATGAGACTGCAGTTGATAACACCTTTTCACTTGGAAAATACTCTTTGAGGTAATAATTCGATATCAATACAAGACAAAGGAGACCAACTTGTCATAACAACATCCAAATAGGAATGATATTCATAACAATAAGAACCTCTTCATCTTAAAAAATAGCATATTGATTAAGTGATTAGCGAACTAGGCCAATAGACAATAACAGTTGTAAAGTGATTAGCAAACTAGGCCAATAAACAATAACAGTTGTAAAGTTGGTTTACATCTTCCAGAATTAACCCGATTCTCACCATGTAAAGCATCACAATGTAACCAAATGGCTAAAGGTTGGTAATCAGTAATAAACTCTAGTTGAACTGTACTAGATACGGCATTATAACTTACTTGCAAACACACGTGTCCCTGCAGTTCATCCCTGCATGGTTCAGTGGCAATCCTGATCGGTCTGCAAAGGAAGTCTAGATTAACAATAAAATTAAAAAGGATAAAAAGAGGTGTACAATCAATTGAATTAAGCAAAAATCCCAAGAAAAATCCACTCTAATTGATAAAAAAAAAAAAACTGGGGTGCAGAAATTTTGGAGAGAAGAAATACATTAAATCACAATGATTTGGACTGGTGTATGCGATTTGTGACAATGATTTAGGAATTAGCGGATTCAATAGGTTCAGGAACAATAAAACCCTTGGAAAACCCTAAAGATTAGGGATTGTCAAACTTTTACAACCAAAGCGTTAATGGCTACTTCCTTAGCATCATACCATAGTACCCTAAAAAGACTAAGCAGGGGATAGAACATACATATGTTGGAAACTATTAAAAAGAAAAAAAGAAAAGTAGACTGCACAAGCTTCTACTTCTCTCGTAAAAGAATAGTTGTTTGCTCCTCAAATGAATAAAGAATGAAGAAGAAAAAACCTTAAAGCTGCTGCTGCTCTCTTTTCTTCCTAAACAAATCTTAACCAGCCTATAAATATATGTAGGTTATAGTAAGGAACCCTAGTATTTTTCGTATTTCATTTTAGTCGATCCCAAACCAAAGAACTATAATTTTGGGCATACCAAAATCTTTCAAGGCATACTGAATGAAGAAAAAAAAAGGGTTGTGAAATAGCAAAATCAGATAACCCCTTAACCCAAATTTTTTTAATGGTAAATCTGCCCTTTAGTATTAGTGTTAATAATCTTGATTAGTGATTAAATATTTTGTTTAATGATTAAAATAATTTTCAGAATTATAAGAGTTATTTAGATGAAAAATTTGAGGAAAAAAAAATCAAAGTTTTGGTTTGGTTAAGAAGGAGAGAAAGAGAAGGAGAAAGTGAGAAAATTCTAATTCTTGATTCAATGGAGGATGAGGAGGGTCATCATTCATCTAAAAAACCTAGAAAAATACATATCAACTACAACAACGATCCAGAAATGGCTGATTTCTTAGATTATGAGAATGATTTTACAACCACTCAAACTCAAGCTCAAACTCAAACACAAACTCAAGATGATGATTTTTATGAGCCAAATCCTGATGATGAAGACATTGATGAGGAATCCAATGCTTCTAATACACAGGTACACTTATATCCTATACTTAATCTCACTTCTATAGCTCTCAATTATCAAAAGTTAGGTTTTTTGAATCATGGTTCGGCGAAACAGGTTGAGGTTCGGCTCACATCTATGAGCCGAATCTACCAATTGATGAACGGTTCGGCTTACTGAATCTGTTTACTGCTTGCGCCGAACCTATAATTTCCAATTCCAACCCTTTTGCTAAACACTAGTTCGGCTTATATGAAAGTTTCATAGTAAGCCGAACAACATCCTGAATAGCCCGGAATAGAATCATTACTAATTCGGCTTATATATCCAAAATCGTATGTGCCGAACATAATTTTTTAATTTCTGGGTTGAAATATTGTTACTGGTTCGGCACATATGGAGAATATCGTATCAGCCGAAACCTCTTATGTTCAAGGTTCGGCACATAATATGATTATCGTCTGAGCCGAACATGAATTTGTTAATTTTTGGGTTAAAATATTGTTCGTGGTTCGGCACATATTGAGGATATCGTATAAGCCGAAACCTGTAAATGTTTATAGTTCGGCACATAATGTGATTATCGAATGCGCCGAACCTTGTTATTATATTCCCTTTCTAGTGTTTAACCTTGTGATATTCTTTGTAGATCGTGCTTGGACCCATGGAAAATCAACCTGATCCAGTAGACATAATTCACGAGGATACCAGGGATCACTTCCAAAATGATTTGGTATGTAAGAACCTTTTGTTTACCTTAATGTTGTCGGAATATTCCAAAGTTTTTCTTACAAATTACTTGTTTTGTAATGAACGTAGATATGGAAAACTAAACCAGAAGTTCTGGATTGGCTTGAGGAACACGCGATGAAGATAAATTGTGTACTAGTTAAAGGACAACAAAGCCGATGGGATCGGTTTGAAATGATTTGTGAGCGTAGTGGAACCGGCGCTAGCAAGGTTAAAAAGGGTATTGTATACGTTGGGAAGACCGGGAGAAAGAATAGGACGAAGACGAAGAAAAGAAATTGCCCTTTCAAGATCGTTTTCAACCTCAAGAATAAGTCCATGAACAAAGAAGATCAATATTGGATAATGAATAAAGATATGGATTGTCGTCATAACCACCCACGTCCCAAAGACCTTCATGGACATGCGAAAGTAGCGCGACTCAAACCCGACGAGATGCTATAAGTGGATAAAATGACACGAGCACGTTTGCCACCTTCTAGGATTCTTAGCAAATTGAAGGCGGACAACAAGAATAACAAGTCGACTATGCAAACTATCTATTCA
The DNA here is from genome assembly GCF_003573695.1 of Papaver somniferum. Taxonomy (NCBI): domain Eukaryota; kingdom Viridiplantae; phylum Streptophyta; class Magnoliopsida; order Ranunculales; family Papaveraceae; genus Papaver; species Papaver somniferum. The sequence goes on along the minus strand of NC_039362.1, from coordinate 134,406,344 downwards.
TTAAAACATGAAATTGAAGGTGTCCATAACCCAATCCCAGCACCATTAAAAACAAAGTTGAGCACCTAAAAGCAAAGGTGTTTGCAACACCATAAAAGTGTACTTAAAACTTAAGAAAAACATTAAAAGGAAGTTGGAAACATAAAAGGGCATTTAACCACGACCCATCTTCTTAGTGGTAGGCCTTTGTTCGGGTTCCTCGGGTCCTTGTCCTTTGTTGATGATTGCATCCCACTTGTTGATGAGGTATTTTTGTTCTTCCACGGTCATTGGTGTTTTACAACCAAGTTTGGCCTTCATTTTTTCAACATCTCCCTACCCGCGGCATTGGTCCTGACACAAGTATGAAAGTTATAAGACTAATTCGGCGCAAGTATGAATCATGTCTTGAAATTTTTATTAGCTTACACAGAGAGTGGATCGGCTCATACCACAAAACAATTATAAGCCGATCCTATATATTCGGCTCACAACCGATACCGTCGAATAAGCCGAATCTATGATTATGAACTCAAACATGTATTTGGCGCAACATGATATCATATAAATAAGCCGATCCTATACACTTATAAAATTTATGAAATTTTAACAATGATATTCGGCGCAACCCTAATACTATTGAATAAGCCGAATCTAGACTTATGAATTGAAACATTTATTCGGTGCAAAACTAATACAACCATACAAGCCGATCCTAAGCACATGCAAAAATTCTGAAATTCAAACAACATTTATTCGGCACAAAACTAATACAACCATACAAGCCGATCCTAAGCACATGCAAAAATTCTGAAATTCAAACAACATTTATTCGGCACAAAACTAATACTACCATACAAGTCGATCCTACGCACATGAAAAATTTCTGAAATTCACAAAACATATTCGGCACAAAACTAACACCATCGAATAAGCCGATTCTAAATATAAGTCTCCGTGTCACTAAGTTCGGCTCAAAACGGATTTCAGATCTACGCCGAGCCGTTCATATGCACTTTCAGGGTTCAGTTCCAAGAACAGCTCGGCGCACATCTAACATTTGTTTTACGCCGAACCATACCTTGTAACCGCCGCAGAACACATGATTTTGACGAATTAAATCGACCAAAACAATCAAAAACATCAAATATGAGATGGGTTTGTAGAACTAACCTTCTTATTGTCATTTTCGGAGTTGGTTCTTCTTCAATATCTTCTTCCGGTTGATTTATTGGTTGATTTTGAGTTTGTTCTTCACTCTCTAAATCTTCTTCTTCATCAATAGGTTGTTCAATCGATCGATTTGAACGAGATACTGCCTTACGACGACCCATTATATAGATGAGTTTAATCGTCGATTAAAGTTTCACGAATCGACAATTAAATTTACGCGATGAAAAAAAAGAAAGGGAAGGGTGAATGAGTTCGGCTGTGGAGAGGAAGAAGAAGAAGGTGAATGAAACTGTTTTTAGGTGTAGTTGATTATAGGTTTTGTATTAGGGTTAGGGATAGATTAGTAGCAATTTAAAGGATTTAAGGGCATATAGGTAATTGAACCACCCCATAGGGTACCTCTTATAAGGTCACCCAAGTTAGGACTAGTGCTTTGTATGCCTAAAAAGATTTTGGTATGCCCAAAATCACGGTTCAAACCAAAGTCCAAAAACTGTTATGACGTATTTTTACTGGGCCCATTACCTTTTGAAGCCCGCTTACTCAAATCAAATAACAAACTAAATTTTTCTTACCAAACACCCATACATCGTTCATTCATCAATATGATTTGATTAGGAAATCTGATTTTATGTTTGCATTTCCCTATTCAAAATTGAGTCGATCATTCCAAAACAAGTCGACCCCAACTGGACTACTAGTTCTTTATAACCAGTACATATAAAATCTAATTTAAACATAATTTTTATATATGCAATTGCGCATTCAAAATTATAGAGTAACTAAATTTAGTTTTGCCTAATTTTGGATTTTGGGCTTGTTCGAACATTCCCTACCTTTTCTGGAAGCATCTTTTCGATATAAAATCAAAAAGAAAAAGAAAAAACCAAGTAAAGGCGGTGATAGGTGGGAGTGATAGCATGGAAGAAGGTGTCTCAGAGACTTTTTTTTTTCTTTAAACTAGGCATAGGCCCATGAACCCCATAATAAAGTGTCCTACCCCTGGCAGCGTGACCACCGGCTTACTCCCCACTGAGCAAACTCGGTCCCATGAACCCCATAATAAAGTTAGTATAAATACACGAGTACTCAAATATTTGAGCGGAGACTCGAACTCCTGACCTCCTCCTTGAGAGTCAGGCTCCTGGCCAACTGGGCTAACCCCAGATGGTTAAAAAGGCAATCAACACGAGGACTTCCCAAAAGGTCACCCATCTTAGTCTGAGAGACTAATTTGTAAATTAGTGTTTTTGTTAAAAAATTTAGTGGGTTTGTCTTATTGTTGGGTGCAATGACAAAGTCAAGAAGTATATATGTGAAAAAATATATGGGCGGGGGTGGGAATTAATGTGGGTGGAAAACATGAAAAGTGTGGGTGGCAAATAAGTGATACCTTTCCAAACTCATCTACAATTTCCTCTTTATCAGTAATGATGTTACCAGTTACATCTTCTAATTTACTTATCAAATTTCGCAGTTACATCTTCTAATTTACTTATCAAATTTCTTGCTTGTCTAATTTTTAAACTTGTATGAAAGAATAATGGATTGGCTGCTTATTTCTGACCCAGTTTTAATTCTTGACTTTCACTTTAAAATAGTATTCAATTGAACCTTTCTAGAATTATAAACATTTCCAGCTTCAACTAATGTGTCCAAAGCTCAACATCAAAAGGACTGTTATCTGAGTTTGTCATAGCTTCTTGAACTTCGTTTCCAGTTTATTTTATCTTAATATGAACATTACCCAACACACTCCAATTCCAGTCTCTTAGAACTTTTTTCAAATTTTTCTGGATCACCATTTATTTCTTCAGACCAACATGTGTGAACAACTTCCATAAATCGTGGATGATATAGCCACTTTTTTTGAAATATTTGAGGAACAGAGTCAACTTCGTATAGGTTAGCTTGAAAGTATTAGGATATGAGACATCACAAGTATCGCGAAGAATTGAAGAAGTAAGAAGCTACAACGACAACATCATCCTTCCACTTGAGGTTAGTGATATTTGACTTGAATTGTTTCATTCCCTAACGTATCTTTCAAGTCGCGCATATTGAAAACGAAACTGCGAAGCATGAACACTCTAGATAGACATAGTATTAAGGAATACAATATGAATTTTATTGCTTAACCATTAAACTTTGTAGATAAGACATTGACATAATCGTTTAAATGCTATCGTGATTATGTATGGGTATGAGGTGAGGATTTCATCCTAGGAAACAATGTTTTACATGTGTTTTAAGGAAGTAAGTTCATAAACTTGTTTATGAATCGAAAAGGAAATCGCCAGGCGTTATTGGGATTGTTATTCATTGCATATCTTGTGAACATCCAATATGTGTGATTTAGTATAACCGCTCACGACTTGTTTGTGTTCTTGGTAAAACTATTCACAAAGCCCTGACTATGTATTGGTATGACTTTTATTAGTGAAACCGATCTTAAGTAATCACCTGAGATGGTATGATTGAGTTTGTGATTTGTTGAACCGAATCTGGGTAAAGGGGAACTGATCCTATGAAGAGGTGCAACACATCACCAAGGGGAATCGATCCTTTTATGATGTGCATCAAGTTTGTAGCAGAAAGGGGAACCGATCCTATGGACGTGTGCAACACATTTTTAGGCAAATGGGAACCGATCCTACGGATATGTGCAACACATATAAGTTAGATACCATATATATGTGGGGAACCGATCCTAGTACCTAGTCAACCGAATTTTGGAAAGCCAGTGTGACTATGCACAATACTCATATGGAGGTAGAACAAAAACTTGTTTTGGTAGAACCGTTAAACCCATGATTTGTGATTGAGTGTTCTTGATCAATCACATAGTTCTTGAGAGTCAGATGAACCAATTCTAAACTTGTTTGGAAGTGTGGCAAATTGGTTTCAAGGTTGTAAGTATGAAAGAGGACTTACAAAGTAAGGATGTCGACATACTTTGAACACGTACAGTAATGTTTATGTTTTATTGTTCAAAGACATTCCTTAATAGTTGTAGGAAGAAAATCCCAGGATCGAAACATAAAGTAGTTAAGAATCTTTTAATTAAGGTTGTTAATTTTATTTTAGGAAAATGAGAATTACTAATGTGCATTTACTAGTTGAGATTTTCCAAAGAGATTTTCGGTCATTATTTTGGACAGAGCATTTCCAGGAATTATGGAAACCGAATTTGGAATATATTGAACATCTTTGAGAATATTTTCGGTTTTGGAAATTCCTTGGTGTCCAAACTTCCTTGTCTATAAATACTTGAAGTTTGCATTTCTAGCAAACTAATCCTTCGTGACAACAAACTTCCTCGGTTGTGTTGTTACTGGTGTAGCCGCCTATTCGGAGAGGAGAGTAACCTAATTATGCGAAATCTCTTACGGCCGCTCAGTTTAAAATCTTCTTTGGGATTGAGAAGCTCTACGAGTACCGTAGTGGGAAACTAGATAATTTCGGTTTATCTTGTGTTTTTGATTAATTTGATTGACTAACGGTGGTTGAACTTTGATTGCACCTAGTTTGTTTATGCTTAAGAATTTTCTCTTCTGATATAAGAATCACTCAAACTAGATCTAAGTTTCGACAGGGATCTTTAGACTGTTGTTAGTGCTAAAGACGATCTTGTGATAATCAATTGTTAACAGACTCCGTTCTGTGCGTGATTGATCACAAGAGATTCAAGTTGTTATGTGCAGGTGTTTATTGAAGATCTAAGAAGATATTGAAGATTTCTGATTTGGGGTCATAATCTTTGGTGTGCACAATACTTGTTTCGGTATAAGAGGATCCAACTATAATCGGTTTATCCTTGTGGTAGATTGGATTGATTAGTTGTGTAGATCGGCACAAGTATAATTCTTTATGATTAACAATATTGATTGCAAAATCTTAACAATTACCTTTGGTGATTGAACATAAGATAGATCTAAAAACCTGAGGAAGGAGTTTATGTTAAGATAAACAGAAGAGCCTTTGTCCGACTCATATCACTTGGTTGAATAGAGTTGATACCAAACAGATTTGTTGTTCCTTTACTGTTTGGAATACGAACCAAAGGAATTGTTCCAAGCACCTGACTTATTTATAAGTTGGAGGTGTGGGAATACATATGGAACTAAGTGAACTATAGGGTTAGTTACTTGGTCCCAATTATAGGAAGTTAGGTGTAATTTTGTATTGCGGCTTAATCCTGAGAGTATTCAATTCTGGAAAAGGTCCCGGGGTTTTTCTGCATTTGCGGTTTCCTCGTTAACAAAATCTTGCTGTGTCATTTACTTTATATTTCCGCATTATATTTTTTTTATTATAATTAAAGTAAATTACACAAACGTTAATTCATATTTACTTGATAAGCAACCCTATTGTGTTTGGTTAAGTCTGAACCTTTTTATCAAGTAAACATACTTCGTTGTTATACTGTCTCGATCTCGTATCCATAGACGATGACACGAAGTGTGAACCGATTAGTTGAATTGTCTCGACTCAGTCCATAGACAATCACTTTCGAAGAAAGGACTTATAGGTAGGAATTTTTTTAGCTTGAGGTATATTTGGGTACCCTCGCCTTTTCACCGGGGTTTTTCTGCATTTGCTGTTTCCTCGTTAACAAAATTTCTGGTGTATGTGTTATTTCTTTTCCGCATTATATTTTCTATATAATTGAAATATCACAGGTTGTGCGTCAAGTTCAATCATTTCTTGAATCCGACCTTTGGGTTGTTGATTGAATTAATTGAGACTTGGATATTGGTTTGTGATACCTACCATGTTATTTCTCTTATTCAATCGGGCTCGCAAATTCCTATTTGTTTGATTGCAGATTGAATTGAGAAATTGAGATATAACTCTTTGATATACTTTTCTAAAGATTGAGTCTGACTGTCTAGTTGATTCTCTTGAAAGTATATTGGAGTTACTCCATTCAGATTGCCGAACGAAATATTGGGTGTGGTTGTTAGACCCCCACTTTTTCAAAAACACTAATTAAGACACATAATTAACCGAATTACCTAATAAACACCTGAAACACTAACAATTTGCATAGAAAACTGAAAAAATTGAATGAGTCAAAGAAATTTTTGAGAATAATGCACTGAGTTTAGGAACCGAAGAGAAAAAAATCAGCAATATATTGAATCTACTGAAGAGTTGTTTTCAGTAGAAGTTAATGTCTCTCTCAAGATAAATAACACCAATAACAACAAGATTATCATCAACTCAAGACAGAAACAAATTGATCAAGCTCATCATCAAGTTCATCTACAACTACTTCAAAACCGAATCAACCCGATTTGTTCCGATCAAGACACTTAAATACCTATTCAGACTACCACTGCTACTGTTACTTGGATATTGTCACCTGGTTACTATTATTTGGGTCTTTGTTACCCTGATTGTATTAGGAAATCAAAATTTTAAAAAATCCAGTTTATGTGATTTACATGTCCTGAAGAAAAATGGGTTGGATCAGATCCAGTCTATGCCTTGTGCATTGACACATACAAGATTTATTTTCAAAATAGTTTGTCCCTAGTTGTTTGTTCCTCTCCTTTGCGAGAGAGAAGAAGATCTTATGAATTTTTTCTTAGTTTTGGAGGAATAGAATTGATAGGAAAGAATTGGTGGAGACACTTTGTACGACTGCTCTATTATGTTGAGAAAATGCTGTAAGGTTTCTGATTTCCTAAATCGGATTTGTCAATATATTTACGGAGGTTTAACCTCTTTTCTAAAAGAATAATCAATTTACATAGAAGTTTATGCGATCTCTTAAAGATAATTAGATATTTTTGAACTCATATTCCCACTTTACCCAGATTATTTTCGTTGCATAATTGCCGACTTTTTTGATATAGGAGTACAAACGACAAATTTCATTACCACCAAAAGACGAATTCGAAATAGAATCATCGTCCATAGAAACAATGTGTTGAATTGTGAGTCGATGATGGTGCGAACATTTGAATTTGCAGCAACAATGATGGTTTTTCCTATTAATAACATAGTGCCCAAAATGATCAATTCTACTTCCTCGGCATTTATCATGGCAAAAAATCACAATTATTGAAATAATTCACAATACTAAACATGTAACAATATATTTGTTTCGTAATAAGAAGATGTCAGATGGTGTGGCTTTTATTGTATTGAACATATGAAAAAAAGAATAAACCAAAGAACACAATCGTTAAAATCTTTCCCATCTAGAGTGACTCTTTCACCAAGATCTCATCTTTAATCGAAATCAACCTAACCAAAAAAATTACAGAACCTACAGACACATATAGAGTTAGAAGATTCAAAAACTAAATAAATATAATGAGGAAAGAGGAGACAAAAAAAAGTCTTGTAACTGTAATTCAAGTATTTGCAATGGAAATTCATTCGTACATTTAATTTTTTAGAAATTCTCCTCTAAAAGTTTATTAAACAATTTCAGGAACAGATTAAATTACTTCAAAAATTAAAGGCAAAAAAAAAAAAAACCAACTGTTAACCCATTAATTACAGAGGCAGGATCCATGGACACTCTTAGATGGACAAGGTCGGACAATATTTGCGTCATTTTTTCCGCAAAACTCAAACGAAAATGATTTTAAGTGTAATATTTTGATGATGTGTTCCTCTTATAAGACTCTACATTCCTACAAAAAAAATGAACGTAATTCGAGATAGCAAACCTCACCATCTTCCAATCTTAATTTCAACCGTTAAATTTGAACGACTGATATTCAAAGGGGTAGATGTTCGTTTCATACTTATCGAATTGTATTCATTTTTTTGTAGGAATGAAGAGTCTTATAAGAGGAACATATTGTCAAATTATTATATTTAAATTCGTTGTCGTTTGGGTTTTGCGGAGAAAATGGTGCAAATCTTGTCTGACATTGTCCATCTAAGAGTGTCCATGGATCCTCCTCTTATTTACAACCACCAAATTCTTGGAACCCATTCACAGTATATTGAACTGCGAAACTTATAGCTTTTATATATTGTATAAAAGTTTAACGAACCTAACTTTTTTTAATAGAATATACACATAAAAAAATAGTAAGCATAATCCATTTTTTCTTATAATCTAAAATAAGATAGATGATTATGCTTTTCCAGGAAATAATACCACATGCCCACGACAAAACCTAAAAAAGATTGATCAGAAGCTTAAATTATTCGAACTATGACCTTTTTTGAAGTTAAAAAACTTTTGTTGTTTCAATAGAAATCTCAAGGAAGTATTTCAATCCGTAGAGAAAGCCCAAAAGTTTATCTTATCAGATTCTAACATGAACATGAAATACTCATAATTATTTATACGACAACAAGAATGGTTATTGGTGTCATTTTAGAACCTGAAAAAAATGAACAAAAGCATAAGCATTCTAGCTATGACTTGTTTTGACGCTATAAATATTCTGTTTTTTCGTTAGAAATATTAAGAAGGTATTCCAGTTCGTAAAGCAAGGTCAAAATTTTATCTTATTAGATTCCAGTATCAACACAAAATGCACATAACTATTTCCACGACAACAATCTTCGGTGACCTTTTAAATATCAAAGCTTGGGATATCAATGATGATTTTCTTAATTGGTTTATCATAGTAAATTTCGTACAATTCATAACCTATTTTCGTAGTAAAACACTAGTTTCAATATTCTTAGATATACGACATTTAATGTAGAAATTTTATCCTTTGGCATCCCTTCTCATCAACCTGATTGTAATCACTCTATTACTGTTAAAGCCAACATTAGATTTCGTGAACCCATACACTTTGGTTCCCATGTTAAGAATGTTACGGGTCAAGTAAAATGGTTTTCTTTTTAATTCCATAACTTCTCATTTATTCTATAGTTTCTTTGATCTAATTGGTCACAAGGTAAATGTGCACGTTCAACATCAAGCAGATGTTGAACAAGTAGAAGATGATGCACTACTAATTGCTATAAAACAACCTTATAATATTATAGAAGCTCTGAAAACTACTATCTAACCTGGCATGGAGATCTCAAAGGTAGTGAGGATATTTTTTTTGACTTATCAATATATCAACTTTCATCTGAGATAACTTATACTGACAATCAACAAGCTACCTGAAAAGGACAGGGTACCAAGTACACTACCAACTTTTTCGTTAGGAAACCTGTATGGAAAAAACCTAACACAATTGCAAGTAAACCAACTTAATGATCCTTGTAAATACATATACAAAGTTTATATCTCTATCCTTTCTCAATCAGATAGTCTAGACAATGGATTATGTGAACTTGATTGTTAATAAGAGTACTTAGACGATCCCGAAAATCAATATCCAAGATCAATATAATTTTATCCAAATATTCAGATTTGAATTCCAAGTAAGAAATTTGTTATCTATCTTTCAAGATACGAATTCTACAAGAAAAAAGTCTCGTATTTGATCTTAAATAAGTACTACTTGTGTAAATCCTATTATAAAGATAAAAAATATGATGTGGAAAGGGAAAAATACAAGACACCGGAAGTTTTCTTAACGAGGAAACCATAATAACATAAAAACCCTGAGACCTCATATAGATTTGACACCAAATTGTATCAAGCCGCTACAGACACTAACCTATTGTCCGACTTCGGACTAGAATATAGTTGAGACTGAATCCATCCTCCAAGTGATTCAGTTACAGTCGCGCTCGTCATATCTCTTGAACCTCGCAAAGCTCTACGCAATTAATTCCCTTAGATTATGTCCTTTACATCCTAAGAGTTACTTCAACCTAAGTGAAGACTTTTGATGCCAATCTGCAGATAAGCCTATTTGATTTACCTTTAGATCAAAGATAAAGACTTGTAAATTTGTTTGCAATAGACAAATCTAGAAAACTTTACAATCTAGAAAACTTACACTCAGTTAGCTGAGAAGCCTGGATCTTGAACTACTCCTCAAGAACAATCTTGAACTAATCAACTAAGAGAAGTTTTCAGATATTTATCTCGATGAATCACTAAGTCTGAGACAAAGAGAGCTTTGTGATTACTATCTATCTTGCCTGAAATATATTATGAAAACCTCAATAACATAACAACAAGATAAGGATACACGAACTATCAAGGTAAAGGTAGTCGAACTTGGCTTCACGAATCCCCAAGCAGTTTTTTTTAGTCGTAGACCTAATTATGTTTCTCAGAGGAAATATAGGTAAACATAGGACGACTCTATTTATCAAATAGGACACAAAGTGTCAGGGATTAATTTTCCCAGTTGATAGAGCATCTCTATTTTTAGATGTTCAAGACTGAGGATTGCTTAGAATCAAGCTAAGATATCTTGAGATTCGAGCAAACACTTTCTTTGTTTATATGAAGCTCTAATTAGGGTTCCAAGTAAGCATGTGGGAATTTATCTTGAAATCACATATAAGAATATTCACAATGGTTCGAGTACGTGAATCGTGTATAATGATATAGTTCTTTGGTAAATATGCCTTATGAACTCACAAGCAATTTGATGTCCATCTAAACAGTTAAGAATTTAATCATGATGCAACACAGGTGTATTGGTGATCAATGATGTCTTAGAGGTGTTGATGAGAGTCATAGAAATGCTAAACATATTTTAAAAAGTTTTACTAGGACCGTTGTTAAAACGGTTCGTGAACCATACAGAATAATTCACGGGTCAGGGTGCAATGGTTCGTGAATCGGGTTAGCCATCCATACTCGGCTCGAGAAATCAGATGGACATGGTTGGTGAACTGGGGTCACCTACCATTAGCCTTTTCACCAATACAAAAAATTCAGAACACCAAGACTCACGAACCGGGTTAGTGAACTGTTCCGTTCTGAACTTAAGGTTTGCGAACTAGCTCGCCAACCTTCATGTATTCCAGAAACTCAGATATCCATGGTTTGCGAACTGGTTCGCCAACCTACCCTGAGTCAAAATTACAGAAGTTCTGAATTCTCTTTTTTTGATATTTGAAAAATTCCCAAATGATAAAATCATCGTTTAATTAAGCAGTTTTCAAATGAACCACAAATTAATTCTTGAAAAATAAATTGTTCCGCACTAATAATGTTAAGGACCTTTGAACATCCAATGCTTAAATCATATTTTGAGACATTTAACAAGACAAGCTTGACTCGAAATATCTTCTTTGAAATAAATCTACTAGAACTCATACGACATAGTATCATAGGGATAGAATGATAAGATAATGAGTAAAACAAAATGGTTTAGTCTTCACATACCGTATTGATGAAGTTCTTCAAAATTCTTCGTCTATCATCAATTTTCAAGGGTGATGTATGATATTTAACTACCAAATTCTATACCTAGTCCGAGACTTGACTTAGTAGACTAGAAATCAAGATATAGTTTTTTTCATCCAACATTCACTACAATCTTGAGATAACAAAACTTGTGGATTCAACCGAGTAATGCTCTAACGATCTCCCATTTTATCGATTGAGTTAATTAGTATTTGGGTCGTAGATTTTGGTATGTCTTTGAGTTTTGGTCATATGTTTGTCCGTTTTTGTATTTGGGTCATTGACCCGTTAGTCAACTAGTCAATCCGTTATAATATTAATGTCTGGTAGTGAAATTAAATTTATCCATTAAAAAAAAGGCTCCACGGCTTTAATCATCATTTTTCTTTTTAATCAAAGTCAGTTGCAGCCCGGTGCTACACAATCTGAAAACTCAAAGTTAAATTGTTAGCTAGCTTTGCGATTTTGGTTTTAACAAGTTGATTACTGATCTCAAACTCGATTTGAGGGTCTTCTCGAACTGAGATGATGGCGGATGTGATGATGAGATATTGGTAATGGAGTTGACAGTGGTGGCAGCGATGAAGGAGGAGTAGCTCTGTAATGGGTATTTTAAGATTCACAAATGGAACCCTTTCCACCATCAGCTGAATTCAGGGAATTATATGAAAATGATTTGAAAGTTCATAATGGTTTAGATGAAGATATTTTCTGTTCTTGCGCAAAGTAGGTTGATGGTTTTGGTGCAGAAAATTGGGGGACATCATTAGGTGAGATTTGGGGTTAAATCGGGGCACTCTTTTTCTTTCTACTTTTTGTTTGCTTCATGGTGTTAGTGACGATATTGATGAATCAGTGGTAGGGTTGTTGTGAGTGTTAGATTCAATTTGATTTTTTAATTTTTTTTATAATTGAGTATCGAAGATAAGACTAGGGATTCAGCTTGATTTTTATTCCTCACTGAAATTGTACCTTTCCCATTTTCACAACTCCATTGAAGACCACTACTACCTATATCATTAGTTTTAATTCTTTCTGGATGAGTATTTCAATCACGTTCAGCTCTAACTCTTCGCCAATCCTATACTCTGCCTAATGAGTGATTTGATTTTGATGACGATACCCTAATTGTTATTGATTGTGAATGGATTTGTCATTTGTGATGATGAAAAAAACTAGATCATCTAGTAGTTTTCTCTTTTTTTTTTTTCCAGCTGATAAGATTTTACCGACGGATGTTAATTAACGGCTTGATCAATCCACCTAGTTGACTAACGGGTCAACGACCCAAATACTAAAACGGACAAACTTAGGACCCAAAGACAAAAATATACCAAAATCCACGACCCAACTAATTAACTCTTATCGATTTTAGTGACAAAACTATTGAATACATATGGATTCAAGATAAGTTATCTTTCAGCTCAAAATCCACTATACTTGATTTCCTTGGTTCTTCAATAGTCTCTTGAATCCTTTGTACTTCAGTTCTTCTATGTTTCTGCATGTGTTTGTTCAGCACCGTTGTTGTTGAAGATCTGTATCCATGAAAACTTATGTGAATACTCAATGGTTGTTATTCTTTCCTTTCTCAAAGTTCAATTGCATGTCAACTTTGAAGCAATACTACAATGATATGTCCTCCCCCTTAGTTAATACTTACATCTTTTGCAAAATCGTTAAAACCTATAGATCATAATCCACTCTCCCTTACATAATGCTCCGAGAAGTCATTTTTTATAATAAGATAAGTGGGGCCTGTGTTTGAAAACTCTCGAAATGCATAGAGAACAAAATTAGTACAAAATGTAGGCCGTCCCTGAGTTTTCAGTGGCCAAATGCATAGAGAACAGAATGTAGCACTTTATTCAGAACGTATGCAGAAGAAACCGGGACAGAACAATTCTCATGGCTTTGTCAACTGTGGTACCAACAATTAAAATTCTTATCCTTCATGACCTTGAGTATCACAAATAAAAATTCAAGTTGATTTTGTTAAAACATAATTTCTATGTTAAAGTCCATAATTACCTATGTTTTTATAATTTAAGGTCTTTAAAATTCGTTATCTTTCATTAAAAATCCCTACAAAATATGGGTTTTGATGGTCTCTTGCACAATATGACTCAATGGCCTGCAATGTATGCTGGGCCTCGAGGTCGGCCCTATACACAGGGGTGATATGCAGTTTATGACACAGATAATTCAAATAATTATATCTCCATAACTACTAAACTGATAAGTAAATGGCATCATTCTGAAATTTAGGCAATTTCCTCTTAAACCTTTTAGTTTTAATTTTGAATTTATTTCAAAGTTCATATAACGGAGTTTAATCAGATCTCAGATGGAAAACAACATAATTAAAATTGACAGTCTCATGCGAGAAGAAATAGCAGATACTACAACAATAAAAAAAGAAACTTTAAGCCGCTTCTCATGATGTCAAGTATACTCTGGATAATTGGGTTTTTTTTTTCTGACATTTTTCTAGATTTTTCTTATCAATTTTGACTTGTAATAAGATGTTTTAATTAGTACTTCCTAACTCAGACTTTTTCTTATAACTCTGTCATTATTCCGGTGATTCTTTTTTTAAATGCCTTTTGCTTGTCAGTATTTCATTTTTTTTTTTTTTGGATTCAATCTTTTAGTTTCATTAGTTTTAGATTCAATCCTTTAGCATTAAGTTCCTAGGTCTGTCTCCGACTATGATAGTTAGATTTTTGTTTTTGTTTTCTTTTTGTAATTAATATAAGCCTACAAAAAAAGATAACGGTCACTCTCTTCACTTGGAAATAACCAGGTAGGAGGCTTAGACCACTGCATAAAAGTGCTAGATTTTTTTCCCATTGAGCAGCCTAGCTAGTTTGAGGCCTACAACAAGAGGACAAAATCGGGTCATTTTGAAGCAAAGTAAAAAATTCCTTAACCAAATATTTTCACTAATGAGTAATTTAATCATGATTACTTATTATTAATTCAGGTGATTATTAGTTGTTTAATATTGTTAACCTAGAAATCAACTAATGTTAATTGATCACCAAATCATGATTTTCTTGATTTTTCTGTAAAAACATCAACTAAAAAATTGGTGGATGTTCATGCCCTCATATGCCGATCTTGGGTTGATGTTCCTCATTCACGAAGAACACTAAGAATCGGTAGACATTATTTATATATAGGACAAATTGCAGACATCTAAGGATGTAGATGTTTTTACAAATCGTTTGTACAATGGACATATAAGGATGTCGGCATACATATAGATTTATATTAGTCGATTGTAGCTAATAAAAGATGATGGAAAATTGAGCATTTTCTTTAACCAGAATTGGTTTATATGAATGTCCACACTGACCAATTCTGGTTTGATATTCTTCAACAACATCAAGAATAATCGGCCAACGTGTATGTACATATTAACCAATTGTGCAAACATCTAATGTGGGCATTTATATCATCCGATTCTAGATAAATCAAGAAACCTAAACTTATGAATTTTTCTAATATTAAATATATGAATCTATCGAAACCCTATTTAAGTAGAATCGGTTCTACGAAAATACTAAGTGGAATCCAATAGATTTGATTTAAGTTTTTGAATTTTAATAGTGAGGAAAACTTGATAATATCATCTTTTTAGACATCTGTTATCCCTTTCATCTGGATAGGAGAAGAAAACAATTGGCCTCAAATAATGTAAGTAGGCCTCAAACTAGCCAGACAAGTTATGGGGAACAATGAAAAACGACAATTACTTAAACATGAATAGGTATACTTTTTAGTTTAGAGCATTATACGTTACAAGAATAAAAGCCTTTTTTAATAAAATCCTTTTTTTAACCTGGCATTTTTAGGGCGACTAAAAAACATTTAAGGGCGATTTTTTTCATATCCATCCCATAGATGTGGCTTTGAGATGTCCTAGTTGTTAGTAAAATACCTATATTCCCTTTTGCAATCGGTAGTTTAGTATAAGTTTTATCAAAAAATATGAATGTGTTTTTCATTCCTCCATAACAACAATCTTAATCGGTAGATATTATTGATACTTATCTACCGATTACGTTTGGTATTTTGAGTTTTTGTATCCAAATTTAGACATAATCTGTAGATATTTGATTTGCCAAACTACCGATTGTGAAAGTAGAGAAATCCGAAATTTCATTAGTTTTGAAAAAAATAAAATTTGGTCGACTATAACAATCGGTAGATAATGAACATTAATAAACTACCGATTATGAAAGTGGAGAAATTCGACATTTCATTAGTTTTGTAAAAACTTAGAATTTGAACATTACTAAACTACTGATTGTGAAGGTAGAGAAATCGAAATATCATTAGTTTTGAAAAAAATTAGAATTTGGGGTGATTATCACAATCGGTAGATAATGAAAATTACTAAACTATCGATCGTGAAGGTTGAGAAATCGAAATTTCATTGGTTTTGGAAAAATTAGAATTTGTGGCGACTATCAAAATCGGTAGATAATGAATATCACGGAACTACCGATTGTAAAGTAGAAATTTCATTACTTTTAAAAAAAAAATAGAATTTTGGGCGACTATAGATAATGAACATTACTAAACTACCGATTGTGAAAGTAGAAAAATTCGAAATTTTATTAGTTTTGGAAAAATTAGAATTTGGGCGACTATCTGATAAGAAACAAGATGTTTCTTATTCAACGGCCAGCAAACTCAAGCTCAAAAGGTCATGATTCTAGGAACCAATAAACCAAACAATAACACTTTTCTTAATATTTTTATTTTTAATTATCACTAAATGAAAAAGGCTTATTTATAGGCTACATTACTTGGAAAATAAGAAATCAAACCCTAAAACAATTCCTATGATAATCCTAATAATAATAAAATACTTATTTTCATTAATAATTGGACTCATAATAAATCTAACACTTAATATTAAGTCTTCTATAAAATCCACGTTCTTATGCCTCGTAGTCACTAGCCACGACGACTTCCATAATTTTGCTACACTTGACCCGTATAATGGATCATTAAGACCAAATATGCTTAACCAACGTATCGGGTCAACAACGTTGACATGGCCGATAAGACATGGTCTTATCATTCCACCCTTCTTAAATGAGACTTTTCCCTCAAAGTCCACTATATATGCACATGTAGGTTTCGCACATGGTTTTATCACTATCACAATCTGTAGATAATGAGCATCATGGAACTACCGATTGTGCTATCGGTAGATAATGAACATCACAAGACTACTGATTGTGCTTCTCTATTTGAATAGAAGCATATAATCGGTGGATAAAGTTACTTTATTATCTACCGATTGTAGGACGTTAATGGCGTTGAATGCATTTAATCGTCTCTATATTCGTTATTGAACCTTCAACATGATATTTACAACCTTCTTCTCCATACTCAACCATTTTGTTTTGATTTTAGGTAAACCTAGTTTTCTCCCATTTCTTCTTCTTCTCTAAAATCTTGAATCTTAATAATTCAAATGATTTCCTAACACTAACTATATATTCTATAATTACCGATTAACACTAATTAATCAAAAGTATATTAACCATTATGAAATAGGTGTGGAAAAGGAAAGGCTCATTTTACTTCTTAGAGCATATCCAACAGAGGGTGAGAGTGTTACTTTTTTTTGACACATAGGATTTTAGACCCCCGTTTAGATTAAATCCATATCCAACAGTAGGCCCTATAAAATAGGAAGGGTGTCAAAATAAATATGAAGGTCTTAGAGAAAGTCTTATTTAGACCTTGGGAATGACCTCCATGTCATCTTTTTAACAGGGGGGTAGTCAAACGAGATTTCAGAGGACTTCTGGGGAGTTCCCAAATCTACTATTAGTCCATAAGGATTTTTAGAGAGTCTCCCAATGTCTCTTGTTATTCGTTAGAGACTTTTTTTAAGTCATTGAAATTCTCTAAAACTCCATGTTATTGAATTAAGAATTTGTAAGAGTCACTTTAACACCCCTGTTATTCGAATAAGAATCAAAAGTCATTGATTTGTTGTTTTTAGAGATTTGGGGAGACTTTTTTATGAAAATAGGCATGGTTGAAATCTCCCCTCAAGAGGTGATATTTTGGGAGACTTGAAAATTTGAAAAAAACTTGGTAAACATGAGAGCCAAGATAACAATGCTTCCCTATTAACCGAATTATGGAGGATTAACATTCGACCCAACTATCAGTATTTTTTTTTTGTCATGGATATCCAACGAACAAGTCTCTCTGTTGCATGCTTATCCAACCTAGTTGTCATCAGATTATCCAACCTAGTTATCATTGTGAATCTTATTCAACCTCTTAAGAGGTAATCCTCCTTTATTTCAAATGGATATAGAAATTATCATGGATCCAAATGGAGCCTCCGTCTACAAGAGAACGTCGTGAATGATGAGTATATTCCACCATGTAATAAATGATTTGAAAGATAGCAATTAGATGTGAAGAGATAATTGATATCCAGGATTCTGATTATGATATGCAAGATTAGTTACTGCACATAGACTATTTTTTGTTCCATGTATACACAACAATTACAAAAATCCTCATGCAAATCTTTTATTATAATTTTTAGTTTTTCATGGGATATTATACATTTTTTGTCTCTACAAATCACATAAACTCTTTGCAAATCTCATTTTGTTGTCTCTATATGTCACAAAGACTCTCTAAAGTACTCTCAGAGAATCACTAGAAGTCTCTAGATTTTCAGAGAATCTCTGGAAGTCACTCAAATTATAAATCTACGAAAGTATATATAAATCTTGTTTGACTACCCCCTGTAAATATTTTTTTAATTATTTTTATTCAATAAATTTTTCTAAACCAATAGGAAAAATTAATCATTTTTATCTTTATCCAAAAAAACAAATTCTAAAACTAACACCCCACACTGCTGGAAATGGTTCATGAGAAAAACGTTATTCTTTTTGCTACATGTATTTAACCCCACAAATAAGGATCTAAATAAAAACTCCACCTAGGATTAGTAGCACCCACTGTTGGAGATGCTCTTATTGACCTTATTTTATTTTTATTTTATTAGCCGCCCCTAAATTTTTTTGGGTCGCCTCAACAAATGCTATTTTTTTTGGGAAAAAAATATTTCTAGCCCAATATTGAAATTTTTTATATTAGGAACCCGCCATTAAGATACCCTATATTAGAAACCCAAAATTTAATTTTAGAACTACTAGTTTTACTATATTAACCTTTTACTATAGTAATTATCTTTTTTTATTGGTAATTATCCAATTTTGGTAACAAAAGTCAAAAACCAAGAATTTAGGAAATCCCAACAATCAAGCTCACCTAAAAACCTCCCTAAAATACTTTGACTATTATTCCGTTAATTCCAAAAAGTACCTAAAATCTCTCACCGAAATTATTATTCTTTACTCGTTTGACTCCTATTCCGTTTATTCTAAAAAATCCTTAAAATTTCTCCTAGAAATTATTCCTTTTATTCTAAAAATCCCTAAAATCTCTCCCCAAAAGTATTCTTTTTTACTTCTTTTGTTTAATTACCATGCCCGGTTCAAAGTGAAAATTCTAGTTTTCATGATGTAGTGATATGTATTTTTTTTTACATAATTAAAGGCCATACGTGAAGTTTTAGTTTTCATAATATAGTGATAATTGTATTTTTCGCATATAAAAATAAGGAAATTCTAATTTTCAATATATAGTGAAATTGCAGTTTTTCACATATGAAAATTCTACTTTTCACAATGTAGTGATAATGTATTTTTTACAGACAAAAATATGAAAACTGTGCTTTTCAGAATATACTGATAATTGCAATTTTTCACATATGAAAATTCTGCTTTTCACAATGTAGTGATAATTGGAAATTTTCACACGTCGGAATATATTTAGTGAGAATTTGAATTATCATCGGGTCGTTGAATACGTAAATTAGTGATAGTTGTATTATTTTTACTTGAACATGAGTGATAAAAGAATCCAAACAAAGAAGGTCGGAATTTAAGAACAAAACTGTAGGAGCGTTTTTAAATTTCCACATTTTTTTAGTAGCACCCACTGTTGGGTTCCTCATAAATTTCCACATTTTTAAGTTGGGCCGAGTACATATAGTAGCCACGTACCTGTAAAGCACCTTCCTCGAGGCAGACAAATCAATTAGTTGTGAATCACATCCTCATAATAACTCTCGATCTGTTCCCTATTGCTGTACAACAGTTTTTGTTAGTTATTGAAGACTAATTAATTATTTTCTAAAGTTAGCCGTGGTTATTTAGGGAAGGGGTTTTCTAAACCGGTTAGAATTCTTGGTGGCCAAGTTTGTAACCTATATAAATAGGTAGTTAGGCCTTGTAGAATGTGTACATTGTGTAGAAAACGATTAAGAGATCGGTGAGAGATTGCTTGTATAGCTTTTAGGTCTAAAGCTAGGATTTCGTTGTGAGAGCATATTGGTGAGGAACAAGAGACAAGGTTATCGTCTCGGGTAATTGTTGCGGTGTAACCAAGGGTTTGATTGCTGGGATTCACACGACGTTGTAATCGTTTTTCTTCATAGTGGATTTGAGTTGGTGCGGCTCAAAGTGGACGTAGACAATATATACAAGTTGTATGTATTGGTCGAACCACTATAAATCTTGTGTCTTGTGAGTTGATTTATCTTTCTCGTATTATTATAGTTGCTTGTGCTTGGTTTACTTTTTATTCATCATAATATCTCAAGATCCGTTATTCCGCGGTTGTCAGTGATTCCCTAAGAAAATCCTGACAACTGGTATCAGAGCTCGGGTTAGAGCTTTAGGGTTTATCGTAGTACGATTGGAGTGCGAGTTGTGGGTGACAATAACGAAAGTACGGTATCTAGGGTTAAAGTTTTTAATGGGAAGAACTTTGCGTTTTGGAAGTCTCATATGGAAGGCTACATATATGAGAAAGGCATTGCTGATCCATTGGGTGGAGTTGCGAAAAAGGGAGCACGCAAAGACGATGAATGGACAACTCTTGATCGCAAGTGTGTAGCCGTGATCCGTATATGTCTAATGGAGAAAGTCTACAATAACGTACAAGAGGAAACTAGTACGAAGAATCTTATGGATAAACTTGAAAAGTTGTATCAAAAGTCATCAGCCTCGGGGAAGATTATGTTGTGTGAACAATTATTTAATCTGAAGATGCAAGAAGGCGAAGCGATTTCAGCACATCTTGGGAAGTTTAAATCAATTATTTCTCAGCTTTCAAAAGTTAGTATTACTTTTGATGATGAAGTTCAAGCTTTACGGTTGTTGTCATCATTACCAAAGAGTTGGGAGACTGCAAGGACAACCATAAGAAATTCTGCAGGGAGCGAGAAGTTGAAGCTTATGATGTGCAACAAAGGTTAATTGCTGAAGAGGAGAGAAGAATAAAACAAGGTTATGTTTCTAGTTTTTCAAGCTCGGCTTTAAGTATGCATGAAAAGATAGAGGCAGGAGTTCAAATCGGAACAACAACAACAAATCTAGATGGAAGTCTAGAGGAAAGTCAAGGGTAAGATCTCAATCTCGGACTAGAGGTGTTGTTGAGTGTTGGGCGTGTAAGAAAGTAGGACACTTCAAGCGCGATTTTCAGGAAAACAAAGGTGCTAATAATGGTGGAAACAAAGGTAATCAAGAAGATGTCAACGTAGTTGCAGCTGCGGAACCGGTGAAGGTCCTTGTTGATAACAAGAAGATGATTACGGAAGGTTTTCTACTACTCTCTGAGGACAAGCAAGATGAGTCTTGGATTATAGACTCGGGAGATTCTTTCCATGCAACGGGTGATAATAGTATTATGATCTCTTATAAAGAAGGATACTATGGTCAAGTATTATTGGGTGACGGTGAAGCATGCGACATCATCGGTTTGGGTGATGTGATCTTGAAAGTCAATGGTTTGACATGGAAATTGAAGGATGTACGACACACTCCAAATTTGAAGAAGAACTTGGTGTCTGTGGGACAAGTTTGTGATGATGACTGTGAAGTTGTGTTAACGAAACACAATTGGAAAGTGAAGAAAGGAGCTATGGTGTTAGCTCGTGGAGTTAGAGTCGGTACTCTATATCGGACTTCAGATGGAACTACTTTAGCAGTGGCTAGTAGTGGTGAAGACACTAACTTATGGCATAGAAGATTAGGGCACATGAGTGAGAAGAACATGAATATTTTATGTTCGGGAGGATATCTACCTAAGGTGAAGTCTGTTGATATGAGTTTTTGTGAAGACTTTGTTTTTGGAAAGCAAAAACGAGTTAGTTTCAGCAGAGGAGGAAGAGACTTGAGAAGTGCAAAACTTGATTTGGTTCACACGGATGTATGGGGACCAATTGATGTTGCATCTCACAACGGGTTCCAGTATTATGTCACCTTTATTGATGATCACTCAAGGAAGGTGTGGCTTTACTTCATGAAGAATAAGTTTGAGGTGTATGAAGTGTTTAAGAAGTGGAAAGATTTGGTTGAAACAGAAACTGGTCTGAAGTTAAAGTGTCTAAGGTCAGACAACGGTGGTGAGTATGAACAAAACATAATTCTTACAGTTATGTGCTACAAATGGAATTCGTTTGGAGAGGACAGTTCCAAGGACAACACAGGAGAATGGATTAGCAGAACGTATGAATTGGACGTTGAATGCACGTGCAAGGTGTATGAGGTTGCAGTCTGTTTTGCCCGAGACCTTCTGGGCACATGCAACAGAGATGGCTGCTTATCTAATTAACAGGACACCTAGTAGTCCATTAGATATGAAGACACCAGAGGAGGTTTGGACTGTCAAAAAGGTAAATCTTTCCTATTTGAAAGTTTTTGGTTGTGTTTGTTATGTTCATCTTAGTCCCGGTGAGAGGTCTGAGATAAGTGCTCAAGCAAAGAAGTGTATATTCCTTGGTTATGGAATTGACGCTTTTGGGTATAAACTTTGGGACTATGAGGGTCACAAAGTTA
This sequence comes from Papaver somniferum, assembly GCF_003573695.1. Lineage (NCBI taxonomy): Eukaryota > Viridiplantae > Streptophyta > Magnoliopsida > Ranunculales > Papaveraceae > Papaver > Papaver somniferum. Next base: position 134,383,970 of record NC_039362.1, on the reverse strand, counting down.
TTAGAAGTAGAGATGTCACTTTTAATGAGAATGATCTGTACAAGGACAGGAATACAGCACAAGTTGAAGATGTCAGGTCAAGCAACGTCGATAAGGAGTTGTATATCGATATTGATGATGTTTCTGGAAGAAGTGTGGAACAAGAAGAGCATGATGTTGTTGATGGCAGAGAAGTAAAAGTTGAAGAGACTTCTACTGCAGTGGGAGTTATTCCTACAGTTTCACAACAAGTACAAAGATCGTCACGAACTCCTAAACCAAACCCAAGGTATGCTCTGAATTATCTATTACTTACGGATGAAGGCGAACCTGAAGATATTAAGGAAGCACTAGCGGCTGATGATTCAGGTAAGTGGAAACTTGCTATGGAGGATGAGATAAATTCACTTGATGAGAATGGCACTTGGGTGTTAGTAAAATTACCAAGAGGTAAGAAGGCGTTGCATAACAACTGGGTTTATCGGATGAAGTCTGAAGAAAATGGAGATATTCGCTACAAGGCGAGGTTGGTTGTGAAAGGTTTCCAGCAAAAACCTGGTGTTGATTACAACGAGATATTTTCTCCAGTTATGAAGATGACTACTATTCGAGTAGTGTTAAGTCTAGTGGCTTCTAAAGATCTCTACCTTGAACAGTTGGATGTAAATACATCTTTTCTTCATGGTGACCTATATGAAGAAATTTACATGAAGCAGCCAGAAGGATTCATAGTAAAAGGCAAGGAAGAGATGGTGTGCAAGCTAAAGAAGAGTTTGTATGGTTTAAAACAAGCCCCGAGATAGTGGTACAAGAAGTTTGATAACTTCATGCATAGAAGTGGTTACTCACGGTGTAATGCAGATCATTTTTGTTACTTCAAAAGGAATGGTTCTGACTACATCATATTACTACTGTATGTGGATGATATGTTGGTTGTCGGAACATCTCTACAAGAAGTTGAGAATTTGAAGAAACAATTAGCAAGTGAGTTTTCTATGAAATATTTTGGTGAAGCAAAGCAGATTCTTGGTATGAGGATCATAAGAGACAGAGCTAAGGGTGTACTTATGCTTAGTCAGGCTGAAAATATTGAACGAGTGTTGAAAAGGTTCAGTATGGAGAATGCTAAACCAGTTAGTTCTCCACTTGGAAGTCAAATTCGTCTTTCAAGTATGCAGTGCGCGAAGACAGATGAAGAAAAGGAGTACATGACTAACGCACCATATTCTTCGGCTATTGGGAGTAATGTATGCTATGGTGTGCACGAGACCGGATATTGCGCATGCAGTGGGAGTAGTGAGTAGATATGCAAGCAACCCAAGAAAACAACATTGGGAAGTTGTGAAGTGGATTCTCAGGTATTTGAGAGGTAACACAAACGTACCATTGTGCTATGGAAAAGGTGGTTCTATTTTGAGGGGTTATGTGGATGCAGACTTCGCAGGTGATGTAGATAAAAGGCGAAGTACGACCGGTTATGTTTATACTATGGGGTCAGCTGCAGTGAGTTGGAACTCAAGGTTACAGAATTTGGTGACATTGTATACTAAGGAAGCGGAGTACGTAGCGGTGGCGGAAGCGAGCAAGGAGATGATTTGGTTACAAGGATTATTAGCTGAGTTAGGCAAAGAACAAGGAGATAATGTTCTGTTTAGCGACAGTCAAAGTGTTACACATTTAGCCAAGAACTCAGCCTATCATGTTAGGACGAAGCATATAGATATCCGTTATCATTTAACTCGGGATCTCTTAGAAGAAGGAGAGTTGAAGCTCGAGAATATTCTTGGTTCGAAGAATCCGACGGATATGTTTACCAAGGGATTTACATCAGACAAGCTAAAGCTCTGCAAGGCTTTAGTTGATCTCTCAGAATGAGGATCTGGGAGAGGAGCCGCACTAACAAGGAAGATGTTTTAGCACCGTCAATCCAAAGTTGAAGAATGGAAGACAATCAATAAGTCTTCAAAGTGGGAGATTGTTAGTTATTGAAGACTAATTAATTATTTCCTAAAGTTAGTCGTGGTTATTTAGGGAAGGGGTTTCCTAAACCGGTTAGAATTCTCGGTGGCCAAGTTTGTAACCTATATAAATAGGTAGTTAGGCCTTGTAAAATGTGTACATTGTGTAGAAAACGATTAAGAGATCGGTGAAAGATTTCTTGTATAGCTTTTAGGTCTAAAGCTAGGATTTCGTTGTGAGAGCATATTGGTGAGGAACAAGAGACAAGGTTATCGTCTCGGGTAATTGTTGCGGTGTAACCAAGAGTTTGCTGGGATTCACACGACGTTGTAATCGTTTTTCTTCATAGTGGATTTGAGTTGGTGCGGCTCAAAGTGGACGTAGACAATATATACAAGTTGTATGTATTGGTCGAACCACTATAAATCTTGTGTCTTGTGAGTTGATTTATCTTTCTCGTATTATTATAGTTGCTTGTGCTTGGTTTACTTATTATTCATCATAATATCTCAAGATCCGTTATTCCGCGGTTGTCAGTGATTCCCTAAGAAAATCCCGACAGTTTTTGCCCGATTGTGTTTTTTTTTTGTTCTTCTTTTGATTTTGGGTTGTCCAAAAAAATACATCAATCAGTTGAGGATACGATGTTTCATGACAAACTGCATACAGGCTATAACACGTCAGAAAACAAAATAAATAGAGAGATTAGCGAGTATGGGACTTTCTCTGTATTCCCCCTTTATCTCTGAACTAAAGGATGGCACTGCCCCAAATGTGAGGGCGACAAAATAGTCTCATCAATTACTAGTTACAGTCTGACCCATAGCCTTTACTACGATCTGTACGAGTCAGAACCTGGCTCTCTCAATGCTTCAAAAAATTTGTGACTCGGCAATGGGATACTGTCCAAAATCAAAGGAAGAATCTTCCGGGTGGTCCTCTAGAAAGCAAGTTGAACAAGATGATGCCGAGATGGCTTTACTACAATACGGATTTCGAAAGTGATTCAGAACCTATTCTTCGGCTAATAATTGAAATGTACGCAAAGGCAAAGAAGAAAGAAAACAAGTCTTTTGGAAATCAATCACCTAAGACACTTCAATAGAGCAATAATACTTTGGTGCATACTATCATTACTTGTCTCAACATCTGATAATCTTATGTCCTGCCTCCCTATCCCCAGTGGGATATTGAGCAGACTATGTTTCAGACTAGCTATTAAAAAAAATCCCATATTTTATCGACAATTGTGACCTCTTAATGCTGCTGGATAGTCATTTTCATTTACCAGTGAACCGGGGGAAGATTTTTCTTTCTTCGCTAAAATCTGTAAGAAAAATTTGATGGAAAGAGTTAGAGAGAAAATATTTAATAAATGAGACTTGTGGGAATGAAATATTAAATCTAGCTTGAAACACGTATTCTTCGTTATAGATGTTGAGTGTGCTCATTCTCCCTTGCAATGATGAACTACTCCGTATGATCTGTTACAGGGTCACTAACAGGAAGAGGACTTGTAGGTCCGACTGGTGGGTGAAAATACTAAGACTGCTAGGGGCCGAAATTTGAGTCCAAATTTGTGCATCCCAATCATAAAAAAAATCTTATCGCCATTGGAAGTCAGAAATACAATCATGCAGTCAATAAGAGCAATCTAAGAGAGAACCCATAAGACAGTGCTCTTTCTCTTCTCATGCCAGCTGCTTGTTTCTGTTGTACGCTGGCTTCAACTTGCTCCTTGGATTGAATACCATCATCCAATTCTCTCCAATCTGTTACGGAGAAGCTTGTTTAAAAGAAATAAAAAGCATGTAGAACGAACACGAGAACTTATTTTATTTGATAAAAAAACAAAGACTACATAATTTCTACAAAATGCAAAAAGGATTCTGTACACACTCGATTCACCGAAAATACTGCTAGAAGAAACTTTGTATGGAGATCACAATGATTTAAATTTTCAAAATTCCAACTTAAGAAACACGGTGGAAACATAAACCAGGTAGTAGAATAACAACAGTGAAACCTAAAAGCAAGCAGTCAATTAATAACATACTCATAATAAGAGTTAGTGTTAATGGCAACTGCAAGATGAAACTTAGCTTATATAAAGACAACTCTCTTTATTGATGTTTTTAAGTCTCTCAAAACTAAACACAAGCTCTAATCTTGCTCATATGATCAACCACAACTTTGGTGATCATATATATATATAGAACTATGAATTCCTTTTCCTAGTCTTATTACCTTATTACATGTCTTTCCTTTTCTTATAACTAGATGACTTCTAATTCCCTTAGGATTACATCAATTTCCTAATCTTGTCCTAACCAGCTTGTTAGTGACTTCTATGTTGAAGTTTAACCAACATTCTCCCCGTTAAGCTTCAACCTTACCCGTGACATATCTTGTACTCCAATCAGTTGTCTCATTTCTTCAAATTTGATCCGAGCTAATGCCTTTGTCAATATGTCTGCTTTCTGCTCAGTTCCTGGTATGTGTTCTACGTTAATGACCTCCTTCTCGATGCATTCTCGTATGAAATGATACCTTTTGTGAATGTGTTTCGTCTTCCCATGAAACACTGGATTTTTAGTGAGTGCAATTGCAGACTTATTATCAATCTTGATGAGAACTTTTTCAGGTTCTCTTCCTTTGATTTCACCCAACAGTTCTTGAAGTCATATTGATTGTTTAGCTGCTTCTGTTACGGCCATAAACTCAGCTTCACAGGATGAGAGGGCTACAGTGTCTTGCTTCTGTGAACACCATGTAATAGGTGCTTCACCTAGATAAAATATATGACCAGTTGTACCTTTTCCATCATCTTGGTCAATATTATGACTGTTGTCACTATACCCAACAATTCCTTTTGATCCTCCTCGACCATACTTCAATCCATAGTTGATTGTTCCTCTTAGATATCTCAATATCTGCTTTATTACATCACCATGAGACTTTCGTGGACTCTGTATATAATGGCTTGCTACTCCCACAGAGAAAGCCAAATCTGGTCTTGTGTGTAATAAGTATCTTAGGCATCCAACATTTCTTTTATAACTCGTTGAATCAATCTCTGCTTCTTCTTGTGCCTTTGAAACTTTAAGTGCAAACTCCATTGGTATCTTAGTTGGATTACAAGTTTCAAGTCCTGCTTCTTTCAGAATTCTCCTTGCATAAGCTTCTTGTTTAATCTGAATCCCATCTACTCCTTGATGGACTTCTATGCCAAGGTAATAAGTGAGTTTTACGAGGTCTGACATCTCAAACTTTGATGATATTTTTCTCTTGAACTCATTGATCACCTTAAGGGAGTTGCCAGTCAAAAATAGATCATCTACATAGACTGCAATCACAAGAAGCGTTCCTTTTTCTTCTTTTCTGTATACTGATGTTTCTTTAGAGCACTTAACAAATCTGATTTCTCTTAAGATTTGATCTAAATTTGTATTCCAGGCTCGAGGAGCTTGTCTTAGACCATATAGAGCTTTTGATAACTTACCTTATGCTCTTGTCCTTTTACTTCAAAACCTTCTGGTTGTTCAACATACACATCTTCTCGCAATTCACCATGTAAGAATGCTGTCTTAACGTCTAAGTGGTGAATTTCCCATGAGTTTGATGCTGCTTCTGCTATTAAGAGACGAATTTTCTCTAGTCTAGCAACTGGTGCGAAAACTTCATCAAAGTCTATGCCTGATTCTTGAACGTATCCCTTAGCTACAAGTCTTGCCTTATATTTGTTGACAGTACCATCAGCATTCCGTTTTATTTTGAAGATCAACTTAAGACCAATCACTTTTACCCCACCTGGCTTATCAACTAGAAACCAAGTCTTGTTTCTGTTGATTGAAATAATTTCTTCTCTACATGCTTGTGTCCATTTAGTCGAGACCTTTGCTTTCTGAAAATTCCTTGGTTCATCATTAACAGAAAGTAGCATAATCTCACATTCTTCTGCAGCTTGAAGAACATAATCCTCCAGATACTGTGGCTTTTGTATCTGTCTTTTTGATTTTCGCAGTGGAATGGGTTGAGTTATTTCATCGATCTCCTCTTCTTCTTCTTCTCCTTCTTCTTCTTCTTCTTCTTCTACTTCTTCGTTATTCTCAGTGTTTTCATTATTTTCTTTTTCTTCTTGATTAACATCATTGTTTCCATTGGTATTGATGATTATGGGTCCTTCGCCTTCATCAATTACTTGACCCCATCTCATGTGAAACATTCCTGGATCCCTACTTGGTCCATCATTAGTTTCTTTCCAGTTCCAGTTTGTTTTTTCATCGAATACCACATCTCGACTCATTATTACTCTTTTCGTTGTTGGATTGAATAATATGTAAGTTTTGGATCCAGGCTCAATTCCTAGATTCACAAGAGTCTGAGATCGATCATCCAGTTTCTTAAGAGTTACAGAATCAACTTTTGCGTATGCTTTGCAACCAAACACTCTTAAATGATCTATGTTTGGTTTTATCTTTCGCAAACTTTCATATGGAGTCATGTCTTTCAGAGCTTTCGTAGGTATCCTGTTTATTAGGTATGTGGAGTGTCGTACAGCTTCTCCCCATAGATAATTAGGTACCTGCATAGCCTTTAAAGAACTTCTTGTCATCTCCATTACAGTCCTGTTTCTCCTCTCCACCACTCCGTTTTGTTGTGGTGTATATGGTGCTGTGAGTTTCCTTTTGATTCCATTTGACTCACAGAACTTGTTGAACTCTAAGGAAGTGAACTCTTATCCTCTATCAGTTCTAAGCATTTTGACTTCCTCTTTTAACTATTTTTCTATCAGATTTGTGATTCTTTGAATCTGTCAAATGCTTCACTCTTTTCTTTCATAAGAATAGACCACATTTATCTTGAGAAGTCATCTATAATAACAAATATGTATTTGTTATTTGCAAGGGTTTGTGGTGTAATAGGACCACATAAATCAGCATGAAGAAGCTCTAAAGGCTTTGAGGCTTTGAATGTTGTTGCTTTTGGAAAACCTTGACGCGTTTGTTTCCCAACTAAACATGATTCACAGATCCTTGATTCATCGTTTATCTGTGGTAGCCCTCGAACCATCTTGTTCTGAGACATTTCCTTTAAAGTTCTAAAGCTTATGTGTCCTAATCTTGCATGCCACTTCCATGTCTGATCTTCCAGTCTCATATTCAGACACAATGGCCTTCCAATCATGAGACTTATCTTGTAGAGTCTATTCTGTGAACGTGAGACTCTAACTAAAAGTCTTCCACTTGGGTCATGAACTGTTAGATAATCTTGTCGCATTCTAACATCACATCCAACTTCTGTAGCTTGTCCTAAACTTAGAATGTTGCTTTGTAAGTTTGGGATGAAGTAGATGTTTGTGACAAGCTTCTGTTCTCCGGTCTTGCTCTGAAATAGAATTGATCCTTTCCCTTCAATTTCTACAGAAGATCCATCCCCAAACTTCACTTTTCCATTGATTTTCTCATTGAGTTCAGAAAAGTAGTGTTTCTTACCAGTCATGTGATTGCTGGCTCCATTATCTAAATACCAGATTCCTTCTTCTCCATCCTTTGATTCGTAGTTCTTTGGTATTAGTTTCCCTTCGTTTAAGAATACAACTACGTGCATGAAAAGAGTTGTATCTGCTTCCCTTGTTTCATTCTTGTTTGCTTCTTCCATCTTTTGTATTCTTTCAGGGCATACAGAGGAGAAGTGTCATGGTTTATCACATCTGTAACAAATAATGTTTGATCTATCCTTCTTTTCTTTCCCTCGGTTTTGATCATTCTGACTTGTTGTTCTATCTTGTGAGTTAAACCTTCCTCCCCTTCCTCGGCCTCTGTTTACTCTACCACCTCTTCCACGACCTCTTCCTCTTGTCGCAGAGTTTTGGTAAGAGTTTGTGTACAAGAGTTTTCCTTGAGTTTCTCCATTGTTTTCTTCATCAAGGATTCTCTCTTCATGCTTTCAATCTTCCAATTATGTCTTCATAGCTAGTCTTCTTTAAATCTAAGACTTGTTCGAGAGAAGCTATGATATGAATATACTTGGATCTTGGTAAACTATTGAGAAACTTCTTTACCAGTTTATCTTCATCAATGGATTGTCCAAGTGACGCAGCTTTTGAGGTTATCTCTGATAGCTTTCCCGCAAAGCTATCAATAGTATCAGTGTCTTTCATCTTCATTCTTTCAAATTCAGACATTAAGGTTTGCAGACGGGCTTCTTTAACTCGATCAGCTCCGAGATTACGTGCCTTTATTGCATCCCAAATTTTCTTTGAAGTTTCCTGTTCACCAACTTGTAGAACAAGACATTCTGGTATTGCTTGAAAGAGTAATCCAATGACAACATTTTTTTTGTCTGGGTCCAATGCACCAGGATCAATTGTTTCCCAAACTTTGTAGATTTTCATCAGTACCTTCATTCTCATGGCCCATACTGTGTAGTTTGTGGCGTTGAGGATTGGAACTTGTATTGATGGTGGCGTGAACTGTTTTGCACCCACAATGGTGGTTTCGTTTTCCACGGCTCAGAAACAAGCTCTGATACCAATTAATGACAACTGCAAGATGAAACTTAGCTTATATAAAGACAACTCTCTTTATTGATGTTTAGAAAATCTCTCAAAACTAAACACAAGTTCTAATCTTGCTCATATGATCAACCACAACTTTGATGATCATATATATATATAACTATGAATTCCTTTTCCTAGTCCTATTACCTTATTACATGTCTTTCTTTTTCTTAGAACTAGATGACTTCTAATTCCCTTAGGATTACATCAATTTCCTAATCTTGTATTAACCAGCTTGTTAGTGACTTCTATGTTGAAGTTTAACCAACAAGTGTAAACCTGCAAAAATTGTGAAAAAGCCAAGTCTTAATTTTAATAGATACATACACCAACTGGTGGGAGATTAAATTCTGATCGGAGAATTATATAACTAACCATATCCCGTGAATGCAATGAAGTGGAGTCAATCAGAAACATAAAAGTATAGAGTTTTCTCAGGTTTTCTAGCTTAGAAAATCAGAGCCTTTGTAGTTTAATAGTACGTTATCAGTTATATTATGTCGCATAGCTTTTATCACTTCCTGGTGATGTGGTATATGGTGCACACATGGTTGGTACGATGGAATGATTTTGAGTTCAATTTGATTTAACAAAGATTGTTCTTGATTTATATTTTGGGAAACTAGGCAAAATGCCCCAAAATGGGTGGTCATCTTGTTAAAATGCCCCGGACGTTTTAAAATAAATCAAAATGCTCCAATCTGTTAGTTTAGAGTGAATTAGTCAAGATGGGGCATGTTGACTGGTCAACGGTGTATGTAAGTTCCGATTATACCCTTCGACAGGAATGAACGGTAGTGATGTAACTTTTGCCACGTGTTAAAATCTAACACAAGTGAATAACACGTGCGGGGAAAATCTTATCCTCTCCTTATCTTCTCCCTAACCGAGTTTCAGCCACAAAAAAGTTCAGACCTCAGAAAAGAAAGTCAGAGAGTGAGAGAGATCGAGAGACGGAGAGAAATAGTTAGATCGAGAAGAGAAGTAGCTGATGAGAGAGTTAAATCGAGAACTGATGACTGAAGATGAGGCTTTTCTGAAATTGATATTGGTGTTGAGTTTTGAATAGAGGGAAGAACATGTAAGTTCTTGAAAACCTGATTTTGTTTCAGTGTTTGTGATTTTCGAATGAATGATTTTTGTTTTTCAATAGTCGTTTAAATTGAACGTTTAACGAATTGAAATTAGGTTTTAGAGAAACCACGTTAGGGTTTCAGAGAAAGGCAATTAGGGTTTATAATCTGGGGATTTTTCAATTTTTAGTGGATGAAATCAGTTTATATGATTTGTAATTGCAATCAAGTATCATGCTTCTGCTGGTAAATTCTTTTCTGCCATATTTTTCTCTTGTCTGTGTGCTTGTTTATTTGATTTGAGATTTTTAATGCAAGTGTATCTTTTTACACTACTAATGTTGTCATTTTGATTGTACAATTCATGATTTTTATGAGGTTTGAGTCAATCAGTTTCTAGAAATTTGATTCTTGTTTTGCCGTCAAGCGTCAAGTACTAAAATGTTGTATGAACTAGGGTATGAAACTGTCAGATCATTAAAATGTAAAACATAAATTCTTTATTGATAATTTAAATGTGAAAGTAAATGATAATTGTGAAACATAAATTGATCATTGAAATGTGAAGAAGGGTTTAATTCTGTTTATGATTGATTATTGCATATTGTTATATCTCTTTGCATGTCTTTGGAAGTATGCTTAGGCTTAGGGTTAGACTGTCCAAGTATGCTTAGGGTTAGACTCTGACTAATACTATAAAGGTTAAGTTAGAGGGTGCCATTCTTTTTCCACTAATACTTATTCATGAATGAGAGCTCTTTTTCCACTTATTCTTATGTTTTCGTCTACTTTTTTTTGGTTAGCTTATTTTTTCTTAGTTGATCGGTCCATTCGTATATACAACATGTGGTCCTGTTTTTCGTCTTTGAGACATTGATAAGCCACTGAAATCACTCGTAAGACACAAATTTGCAACTCTGGAGTGAGTAGCTAGTACAATGATTCTAGAGGCATGCGCCTTAAAGTGTTCTGAATATTTTTTTCAAATGTTGTAGAGTGGATTATGGAGAGAGATGACATTAAGGATTGGATTTGAATGCATATGACGTTTGACCATAAATTAGCTGCTAAATATTGCTGGCTGTTATTTTCTTTCAGAATGGGTACTGCTCATTCTGTTACTGTTTTTTATTGTTGGAAGTTTTTTGTATCTTCGTTTCTGATTCTTAATTTTCTTGAAATTCAGATGGAGAACATGGCTTTTTTCTTGGCATAATGGGGTTTGATGCAGTACGCGGTGGTAATGTTCCGTCCATCGATGTTGGCCGCCTCTGCATGCAGCACGGTGCACCCTGAACAAAACCCCCTCTGGGACAAAATTCTTGAGATTCATACAGGTTACACTGGATCTCAGTTAATGTAAGCCTCTTCTTTGTATTTACATTTTCCATACTAGATCAACATAATTGCACTGCGGAAAGACATGTTTGACTGTTTTTGCCAAAAAAGAACTCATCCGTTTTATTTCTTATTTGACTTTACACAGTGATTTTGCAAGTTATTGGTGAGCTTCCATTCTAAGGTAGTTGAAGATAAGCTGAGGGTGGTGTTCAACAAATACTCGACTCCATCGATGTAACACGTGCGAGTAATGTGCGCGTAACGTGAAGGATACCCGTTGGATCAAACTACCACGTGGCAAACATTGGTTTAATCCAGTTCAAAAGGATATAAATGTAAATGTTTCCCACGTGAGAGTACACATGCGTTCGGGGCATTTTGAGAAGGTGACCCCCCATTTTGGGGCATTTTGCCTAGTTGCCCAGAAAACTGCTCCTGACCTCAGTTTAAGGAGGCAAAGGAGGCAATACTTGCAGGCTCAGCACCAAAGATCCTCCCAAGTGAGGAACCCAAGCCATTTACAATTTCTCTAAGAGCATCTCCAACAGTAGGTCAAAAAAAATCCTATGTGGATGTCATTGTTAGACCCCATTTATTTAGATTATATCCCTGGATGTTAGTAAGACCCTTTATACTAAAACTCTTCTCCGTTAGTTAAGGTTATACAATGTATTTTAGATTTAGATAAATATTAAAAAAATAATATTTAGTTTGATTTCATATTAAAAATAAATAAAATTGATGACATGAAATTAGTTAAGGGTCATTCCGAAGATGTAGTTAAGACTTTCTTTAACACCTTCATATTTAGTATTTGATCCCTCCTAGTTTGTAGGATCCTATTATTGGAGATACTTTTATACTAAATGGGGGTCTAAAATTCTATGTGTTATTGAAAAAATTATTTTCATCCTATGTTGGGAGATGCTCTAACTGAGTAGTAGGTTTGCAAGCCAAGCTTTAATGCTTAAATATTGCAACCAATTTCATCTACTTCCCACAGCATTGATAATACGATTGGACCTATTCATCTACTTCCCACAGCATTGATAATACGATTGGACCTACCGGGGGTTCGGCATTACTGTTATATTAAATTTGTATTTCTAGCTGATTGTTTCCCTGACAATATAACCTTTAAAAAAAATTTATTGTGAATAGGCATTTTTGTTCAAACAAAACTTGACCTATAATTCCGCAGATGCCAAAGAACTTTTCTTTCGTCTCCTTAAGGTAAGAACACCTCATCAAAAACTGTGTGTGGAAGTTAATCAACCATACAACCAAAACGCAACAATAGCAAAAACAACACTGACAAAACAACTAACAATCCTCAACTATTCTACATTGTTAGGAAATACAGTACCAATTTACGAGCAAGTGGAAGGGTAGTTAGACATGTGTTTGTTCTCAAGTTATGTGGTTTTTCATGTTATGGCGATTTCATTTATAAAGTATATACCAAAAACGCAAAAACAAGATAATCATACAAGTCAGGCCATTGGCAGGAATCTGTACTGGCATGTTAATTGAAGTCTGGATTAGCAAGAAAATGAAAAAGGACGAAAGAGGTGTACACTCAATTAAAACAAGATAATCATACCTGAATTGATCAAAACTCCCCACAAAAAGATCCCCTATAATTGATCCAAAAAACTGGGCCACAGAAATGTTTAAGAAAAGAAATACTAAAACTCTAAAAATTAGCGGATTTAACCGATTTAGGAACACTTGGAAGACCCTAAAAATTAGGAACGGATATTGTCAAATTTTTACAAACAAAGTGTTAATGGAGAATGTAGTGGACATAACGAAGTTTGCAAGATTGAAGACCCTACAACTTCAATATGTCCACGCCATTATCCATTAACGCAAATCTTAATATGTAATAATTTGACTATCCTTATAAACTTTTAAGTTTGTAATTTTCAAGTTCATTTCTTAGTGTTTCTAAGAAATGACAAAGCAGGCGATAGAACTTATATATGTTAGAATGCGCACATAAATGACAATAAGAAGCTAAGGAAAAAAATAAAATAAAAAAAATACTTGTGTGTGGAAGTTGATCAACCATTAAAAAAACACCACAATAGCACAAAAACACTGACAATCTACATTGATAGGCAATATAGCACCAATTTACGAGTAAGTAGAAGGGTAGTTAGACATCAACTTCAACTCCAGGTAGGAACAACGAGCGAAAACCATTTGTTTGTTCTCAGGTTATGTGACTTTCATGTTATGCACGATTCTGTATTAAGTTTATACCAAAATCACAAAATCAAAATAATCATAACAGTCAGATATAAGCTCCTGAGTATTTTTCAATTGTCATAACGAATAACTGCTTTGTACACTAGGCAGGCTATGTTCAAAAAATTTCCAAGCATGTTTCAAGTTTTATGTTGGTGACTTCAGTTACCCTTAGCAAGAAACAAAGAAAATTTTAAAGAACTCATTTAACCTAGATGCATCAAGTGGTAAGGTCTGAATACAAATTTGAAATTTCACAAAAGAAAAGGCATTGAAAATAAATCGGCAAGTATATCCAAGCCCAGAGATCAGGTTATGATTTATTAACCAATGGAGTGAGCAAAACCTACCCAAAATCAAAATAACCAAATAATCACTGAGAATTTTGGTAACCCAACATTACAAGTATCATTTACTGTGTAATCTTAACACCTCAAGTACAATAACAAAACCAGGATCAGGGGAAAAAACAAATGAGATCGAAAAATACTTACATGTTAATGGCACAACAATCCCTGCATCCAAATACGTAACTTAATGGCATTGTAACTTACTTGCAACCAGCAGTTCATCTCGGCATAGTTCAGTGGCAATCTGCATCCGTCTACAAAAGGCGTAAAATGTACATCAACACTTTAATTCTAGAAAAAAACTGATCCGCCCCTCATCGATCAGGAAACCGTGTCCATGTTTCTAATCATGCTAACATACAAAGAAAACTAGGGGAGCGTTGAGGAATGCATATAATTGATTGATACTTGATTGGCAAAACCAATATATGAAATAACTTGGACGGTATCAAAATCAATATATGTTACAAACTAGTGAATCCTTAACGAATAAAGAATGAAGAAATAACCTTAAAGCCGCTCTCTTTTCTTAGTAAACAAATCTTAACCAGGCTATAAATATACGTAGGTTATAAGAAGAATCATGATTTTGGGCATACATGAATCTTATTAGGCATACCTAATAAAGACAAAAAAATGATGTGAAATAACAAAATTAGAAACCCCCTTAACCAAATTCTTTTTAATGGCAAATATGCCCTTTTAGGATTAGTGTTAATACTAATGGTTAGTTAAAATAATTCTGATTAGTGATTACTGATTAGTTTTAAGATTATTTAGTTACAAATTTGTGTAGATGAAAATTTTTGAGTAAGAAAAAAAAAGTTAGATTTTTTTTGAGAAGGAGAAGGGGAAAATGAGAAAAAAACTTGTATTTGATTCACTAGATGAGGAGGGTACACTTCTATCTTATGTTTAATCTCACTTTTGTAGCTTAAAATCATAAAAAGTTTGTGTTTTTTCACTAAGGTTCGGCGAGTCTGGAATATGTTCGGCTTAATATATCAGCCGAACCCACCTGGATATTGACAACTAATGAACAGTTCGGCAAGCTGAAAGTGTTATTATTATGAGCCGAACCAATTAGTTCGGCTTGTTTAAAAATGTCATAATGAGCCGAACCTAATCCCGTGTGATCTGGACGAAAAATTACGTGAGGTTCGGCTTATATTGAGAAAATCGTAAGCGGCGAACCTTTTGGTAGTACATGGTTCGGCTATTTACATAAGTATTATATAAGCCGAACCTCGTAAATGTGATAATTGTTGGGGTAAGAATTTTGTATTGGTTCGGCACATAATGTGAATATCGTAATAGTCGAACCTCGTAAATGTGCTAGGTTCGGCACATATTATGATTATCGAATACGCCGACCCCTATGCATCTCTATCTGTGACTAGGTTCGGCTTGAAATTTCATGAAATTTCATGCCGAACTGTTCATATACACTTACATGAAGCTTTTGTGAAGAACAGTTCGGCTAAAAATGCAGCTCAATTTTGAGCCGAACCCAACACCGTAACTGTCATTTAATCGGTGAAAAACAACAAATAGGAGATTGGGTTTGTAAAACTTACTTTCTTATCCTCATTTCCGGAGTTGGAGATGCAGTTGGTTCAATTGGTGGTTGATTTTCAGTTTCTACACCTTCATCTTCAATTGGTTCTTCTTCTTCAATTGATGGATTAGAAGACGATTTGGTTTGCCTAGTCCCTGCTTTTCTTTGTACGAGTCATTATGTAGTTGAGTTTAATCGACGATCAAATTTTTACGAATCGACAATAAATCACGGTGATGAATTTTTTTTTTCGCGGGAGGGGAAGAGTTCAGCTAGAGGAGGAAGAAGAAGAGATGTTAAGGGAAACTGATTTTGATATTTTAGAAAACTGACTTTTGATTTTTGTATTAAGGGTATAAAGGTAATTGAACTACCCATAGGATACCCCTTATAAGGTCATCCAAGTTAGGATTATTGTTTTGTATGCCTAATAAGATTTCAGTATGCCCAAAATGATGATTCTATAAGAAACCCTAATATTTTTCGCATTTCCCAAGTCCATTATGACGTCTTTTACTTGAGCTCATTAACTTCTGAAGCCCACCTATTCAAATCATCTAGCACACTTTTTTCTCACTTTCTCTTGTCGATTTCTGCACGTCTTTGGGTTCTGCTAGGGGAGTTCCTATGGTGATCGTGTGTAGATTACAATGGAGCACAGCTCCTCTTTATACATAATAGCTTAGAAAGGAAAAAAGAATAATACATAATATGTCACAGGCAAGGAAACTAATACAGTATATACTTAGAGATATATTTTATACTCTGAGTAAAGGCATATAGATATGTAGAGATATGCGATATATTCTACTCTAGAATGACAACACTGTCTCTTAACAAATGCTTATCAAGGACAATGCTAAAGACGTATATGGAAATGTCTCAACATTGAAGGAATAACTGGAAATATATTGGAAAAAGATCTTTGTAAATATGAAAATTTCCAGCTTGGTTCCGGAACCATAAGACATAAATTGGATCACCAAGTCAGACACTAGAATAATCAAAATCGGATCACAAGATCAATAGAAAATGAAAATCCCTAACCTCATCATTATGCTTTCATCTTGTCCAAATCGAAACCCAAACAAGTTTAAAAATTATTATAACGCGTTGAAGTAAACGGTAAACGAGCATGAAGGAATTTCACAGGGAGCAGACAAAGCTTGTACCCACGAAGATATCAATGTTCCACAAAAGACAGTCCAACATAAGACATAAATATGAGTGACAGTAATAAACGTCTCCTTTATAATTTACATGACCTTCCATGAAGGTGTGGTACCGTACTTGCCATGGACCATGTTGTCACATGGGTTGGACCCTAAAGGACACATGGGTTAGGGTACACTACCCCTTTACAGTACTACATGCACTGACGATGCACTGCCCATTTAATTCCTTCTAAGAGTCACCTACAAGTTTTTGAGTGACTGTTTGTTGCAGACATTATGCCCTGGAGAAAATGCTTGAATTCCAACAAGATTTAGGGTTCAGTTTAAAGCGGTTTTAGGTGGCTGTCGCTTTTAGTCTCCAATCAATACTTTAGACATGCACTTGGTAAGTGCATGTATACGAAGGGATCCTAGCTAGAGAAGCATACACTGAATTGCTTGCATGCCTTCACATTCCCAATATTGGTCCAGCATGCTTTCTCTTTTGGACAAATGTTGCATTTTCTTATACTGGTTATAAGACTTGTGATGTAGATGGATTTTGATCACAGATTTTAATCTCTTGATTATAGTCAACATTGTATACTCAGCGGCTAGTCATATGTTTGTTTGGATCTAGATTTTCAAGATTTATTTTTACACTGACGACGGTGCCACGATTAAAGATAAAAAAGAAACAAAAAAAAATGCTTTTGTATGTCGATAGGATTAAAAAGTAAAAGATACCACTAAAAAAGAAATATCAGTGTATGTAGATAGGGTAGAAGGTTGCTCGAATGTTAATAGATGTCACAAAAGAAAGAAAAAAAAACATAGACAGGATTAAAGGTAGTAAAAGGTAACAAAAAAGAAATACCAGTATGTAAAGAAATTATAAAGGTCAAATATTTGCTGCTTTTTTATTTTTGTAAAAATGTAGTTAAATAGAGCTATCTGCCCATACCTAACTCCGCACGTAAAAAATTTAGATGTAAATGATCGAAAGTTGATATTTTCGAATTTGGACAAGAAATTCTATATATCCTAAAGATGGGCATGCAAGGAAAAAAGGACGTTGAAAGCTGCTTATCCATTCAAAGGAATGAAGAAAACAACATAATCAATAATCCTAGATAGCTAGTGAATTGTTTTTTTGTAAGCTTTAGACACAACTATGGACCAATTTCTAGCTAATGGGGGGATGGTTTGCAAGTTGTATAGGTGCAAGCTTTTAAGTTCAAAAGGGACATCACTTCAAACTTTTTAGATCATGAAGGAATAAATATATGTCAAAACCTAAACCTATGCCTATGGCATTCTACCACCAGTAATGGCCTATATATATATCCCAAAAATGGTCCCAAATTGAAGATAACAACCAGCACTACCGTAACGGCCTATATATGTCCAGACAACCGGGGGTGGTATAGGGTTTTTCGATGAACGATGGATCTTTAATTTCTTTACATACTTTTCTTTATCGACTTTCCTTTTTCTTTCTTTGAACTAATTTAATTCAAAGATTAACAACTAAGTAATGGGAAAAGTGAGTTCTTTGTATGTCTAGTGTGTTTGAAAAGGCCTACATTGCCAATAAACTAATCTTATTGGGTTTCCATCTCTTTTCCACGGTGTTCTCTTTCAACGTCGGCAAGGCTTTCAAGTTTCAATCTTAGATATATTATGAGACGGATATTTTCGACTTACCTGGATACTGTCTAAAAAATTATTTTTCAATTTTATAAACAAAAATAACAGAAGTTAAGTTAGTCTAAGAAAATAGTTCCTTGATGATTTCAAGAAGTAATTGTACCTCCAACAGAATATCCAAATGGAAAACACCCTCTTATTATTTCTTCAAGTACGCTTAATCTCTATATGAGTATATAAGATAACCGTACTCTTTCAAATATATGCTAGAGTGAATGATGATTACAGATAAACCTTTTTTTGTAAAATATATATAAATAATTTAATCACTTCGTTTGAGACATTTTCTTTTTCTTGAAAACCACTCGTCATTTTCATTTTTCTCTTTGATTTAGTTTGAACAAGGACAACAATCAAGACTTACGCACGATCTATGTTGCCGATCGTATCTTGTTTTTTGATAAGTATCATTGAGAACTTTGGAAAACACAAAGAAAAGGAAGCCCAGAAGGAAAATTATAGTTGCGATGGAGTGATGATGATGATCACGTCCAATGAACACAATAATTCTGGCTATACCTACTGGTCCAAACCCTATTGAAATGGAACTGTTGCTGGCTCGTATATAGTCAATAGACGTCGCTACCAGTTTTAAGACCCACTCGTGCGGGTTCCCCGTTGGCGTGGCATATCATCTTATGCCCATGCTATCTTCACGTGAATATCATCTTCAAGAATATCGAGATCATTGTGACGCGCAATCAAGATCATGAACAAAAACTTTTTGATTCATTAAGAGAAGAGGGCATGCAAATAGTATAAACTAGTAAGTATACGTATTATAATTTCCATGGTATTGTAGATAAGGGGAAGAGGAGAGTCGACAAAGAATGTCCTACAAACAGCATGCACACGTTTTCTTTAATACCTTAAATTTTT
Organism: Papaver somniferum; assembly: GCF_003573695.1. Lineage (NCBI taxonomy): Eukaryota > Viridiplantae > Streptophyta > Magnoliopsida > Ranunculales > Papaveraceae > Papaver > Papaver somniferum. The sequence goes on along the minus strand of NC_039362.1, from coordinate 134,365,152 downwards.
TAAAAAGCATAGAAACACATAAACTGTCTGTGATTGATTATGTTTTTCTTCTTTTAACTTAAGGGACACTAAAATAAACTAAATACTTTAAATCAAAGTAAACAACTAAGCATATCATGCATGTTTCATTTTTTTTAGGGCATGCATGTTTCTTTGTTGTATACGGCTATCAGTGTCTTTCCTATGTACCTACGAAAAACACAGTACCATATACAACATTCTTATTTCTTTTTACATGAAGGAGGATACTGGGTTCCCATGAATGGGACCTGCTTTGGTTTATTTTAAGAAAAATGGAATCAGCAGCCTGGATTTACCATGAAAGAAATGACCTTGTCCGAAAGGAGGTTTCGGATTCGGGAGAGGCTTTTCTTACATTGCAAAACTAACTTTTGAAATTTGGGACTACTTCATCAAGATTTTTCACATTGCTTGGCCACTGCCAGCAACTGTTTTGCAGCTTTTTGAAGCCTGGAGATGGAATGTTTTGTCAGGTAGATGTAAAGAAGTCAGGAAGATTATCCATTTTGCCATTATTTGGAATATTTAGAAGGAGAGAAATAGCAGGGTTCTTGGAGGAAGACATAAGTCTAACTATGAGTTGCTTCTTTACATTGAGCAAACTGTGATCCTTTGGAGCTGTGAGCTGGATACTTTCCGGTTTATTGACAGCACTCAAATTCTGCAAAACTGGGAACTAGTCTTGCATATGTATACGCATCTTTTAATTTGTAACTGGCTTAGCCTTTCTCTTTTACTATAACCTTTCCACTTCGAAAAAAAAGATTCGGGAGAGGCAACACTTTCTTTTTGCATATAAATGGGGCATATATTCTTTGAAAGAAAACCTTAAAAGTTGCAACAATGGTAACTGGATGCCATTCTACCAGGGAAGGTATAGGATTTTGGTATCTTTCCCGGTAAATTTTTTCCCTAATTTTTACCGCTTGCGGATTTGATAACTAGGGCCTGGACCTGCAGCTCAAGTCTCCGTTCTCAACATATTTTCTTTCGAAAGGTTCACTTTTTATATCCGTTAATCTCTATCAAATACCTAGACCAAACCAAAGCAAAGATTTATCTTTATTTTATTATCAAGGAGGTTCATAAGACTTGGGAAGTGAAGAGTTTATTGTTTTTTTAAGACTAGCAGTTTGATTGTTTTGTGTATGAACTAACAGAACTAAACAATGTATATTGACTGGATTTTTTTAGTGAGAAACGAACCAGCCAATAAATGCCACATGGCAAACTAGACTTCAGACTACACGAATTGGCGGTACAGAGTAGTTGAGATTGCTTTGATGTCAATGTCGGCACCAGTATTTTCTCTTGTCTGTACGATCAGGCGACAACTTTTACTGCTCACGGTAGTCTCTCGACAGAATTAAGAAGAATAAATACGGTTTGACAGAAACCAAAGCTAACAAAAATCAATGTTGTCACCTACGTGATCTATGATGTAATCTTCCCAAGATTACACGCTACATGTATAAGCAGTATGATTATCATATGGTCAGACACTTCATTATGAGCTTAGCCTCAGTTGTTGATTTGTAGAGTACTTTGTGGCTTTGAGCATTATTTCAACTAACAAAAATTCTACACTGATCGCCCCAAAAAACCACGTGAAAACCGCTTAGACTCAGCTGGCGGTCTCAGCTTGCCCTTTAATGGCCTCCTACTAACTCTTTTGGATGGGTCCCACCCTTCCACTCACATGGCAGTTTTCATGTGGTTTTCTGGGCGGTCTGCCCAGAATTACTCTTCAAGTAATTATTCCCACTACGTAGCACAATGAGAAACGGATACCACAAAACCCAATTAGGCTAGTTGTGTACTTAGGCTAAAGAAAACTTTTTAATCCAGTCCGATGCACGTCTAATGAATTAGTTATAAAATTGTACCCAACTCAAATTACTCCGTCAGAGAAGCCAGACATTAGTAAAGTTAAAAAGTAAACGGTTGGAAATATCTAATATTGCGTCAAGCCATATGCTGAATCTTATTAAAGTCAGAACCAGTGTAGTCGGTTTCAGTCATCCCGGACGAGATCTCGCCTAGATTCTGAATATTGCTCTTGAAACAAAACAAATATCAAAATCTAATGGATATGAAATTTCGCTGGTAATCTCAGTCAGAATCAATATGACTTGGTCAAAACTAATTTGTCTTGACCGATATTGTTGTTTTTTTTATTATTTTGTTTTTCCAATTTCATTAACCAATAAAAATTTTTTACAGACTATCAAAAAGTTCGGCATTCCTACACCAACATAACATTAGGAAAATATTTGTCCTCATGTTCGATATATTCGTAAATATTTTCCTCTACGAAAGAGGGTTTGCCCCCCAAAAGTTTTTGGTTTGCAATTTGAAAACCTAATTTGGTTTACAAGAAAATTCTACAAACACGTCTCTTCTCATTAAGTGTTTCTTCCATGAGACATCGTTCATAGATGTCTTTTAAAGGCGTATGTTGGAGATGAAGAGACATCTCCAATATACATGAAACCCTTTACGAATTGCGAAGGCTTTCTCCCATTTCAACACATCAAAAAATCTTTGATTTCTTTTCACTCTAAGCATCATCAGAATCTACTAACTGTGTGTTCTTGGTTGCGTCAAGGGAGTACAACCCTCGATACCAATAACGTTATTAGGGTTTCATTATATTCTGAAAATGTTATTTCACTTATCGACTGTGTTCGCCAATTATTTGGGAAGGATCTAAATATTTACTGAAAAAGAATTGCAAGACCTTGAAGTCGGTGTTACAACATTCTTTTCAGTTTTTTTTTTCATCCTCGGATACCAAATTTCTAACAACTCATCGCTGAAAAAAAATTAGGTCTTTAGAAGAAAATGATAGATCATAAACTTTATAACAATAAATAAGCATCTTTAGTCCATATAAAACAGTAAAAATATATAAATAAATAATTAAAGCGACTTACAAAAAATTATTTGACCAGTTAACGAATTACACAGATAAAACAGATAAATATGGTGGTGGACTTGGTGGAGGTGGAAGCGGGGCGATTATTGAGAAACAAATTAGAGATAATGAGGAACAAGTAGTGAAAAATAGACGCATAATGTAAAATGTGAAATAGGAATTCAAGACTCAAGATCAAAGGTGGAGTAAACTGCGTCTGGACCGGGATCTCCCTACATAAAATTGTACCAATACCTCGGTCCGACCGAGACAAGCTGAAATTGACTACATTGGTCAGAAGACTTAAAACCAAACAGATGCGGTATCATGATAAAATGCCAGTTCCTAAGATAATAGAAACCACAAAAACATGAGAGACGATCTGAGCATATATTCTCCTAATCATCTTATAAATCTTCTCATCTCTTTCCTTACTTGCTTTAGTTTCTGTTTAGCCTTCTTTTTTTCAAGTTTTTAGCTTCTTTTTTGTAGATCTAGAAGTCTACAGATTAGTTTCTAGTTGTTTAGGAGTTTGATCTTTCGATCTTCCTCTACATTTTATTTTTGCTTTAATTAGTTGGTGTTGTAGTTAATCTTTTATTGTTGTTGTGAGATTTTATTGGGTTTGTTCCCTATTCTTTGTCGTGGGTTCTTCGGTTTTTGTTTTGAAGCAAAGTGTTAGAAATAGGTTTAAGTTTTCAGAACCACATCACTAGTGGTATCATCATCAACATCAATAACATAAGCAAAATCTCAGGCAAAAAAAAAAATATTTCCGACAACAAATAGAATCATCGCAACAATGAAAGCAGCTTCATCAGAAACCGAGATAACAGAACCAAGACACCAACAACATCAGACATAAAGACGCCGATTCAGAGGTTGATTCAGATCTTTTATTACTGATTCAAACTGATCCATGAAATCTCCACTACTTTAACTTAGTTAGTTTAGTTAATCACAAGTTGTTGAAAAATCCTGAGAAATGGTTGGATCATTTGACGATCCCTACACTTCTGCAATTTGCAGGTGTGTGCAGATTGTTTTTGTTTCAAACAAGACAGTTAAGGTCATTTAACCCAATCTTGTAGTTACCCTGTTCTTAGGATTATTGAATGGTAGAATTAGTAGTAAAGATAAAATCCTACGATCAGAATTTGTGTAGTCCGGAAGATGTTGGAATATTAATGTACGATATTTTATTAATCTGTTTGATCGGTAACAACTCCTGTAACAGTTCCGATTTCGAATCAGCCGTATTAATGAATTGTCGAGGCTCGCCTCTTTTCCGGAAAAATAAAATAAAAATAAATAAATTGCCAGTGACACTTGCCTTCGAGAGTATTTCATCATTCTTGATGGAACCATACAACATCAAATATTAAACCAACATAAAGAAAAGCCGGTGAGTGAGAGAAAAAGAGAGAGAAATGGTGTTAATTTCAAAGAACTAGTTTGAGAAATGATAGGGACATTGTCGGTTTCGAAAGTGATCAATTAGTTCCTTTAGGACAAAGTACTGCTCCATTAGGTCGGGCTATAAAGGAACAGTGGAACAGACATTTTAACACCTCCACTGTCCACCACCGGGACCGCACACACCGCTCTCTCATTGTCTCTATGTCCCTCACTCTCACTTTCCACTCCTTCATAATCCTTATTTCCTCTGTATATATACTTATATAGCTTTCCACTTCTTCAATCTAATCAAATTCCACTTTCTTTCTACGTTATTGAATTTTGACAATATGGAGTTACAGTTGGGTCTTTCTCTGTCTTGGCCAACAACAACAACAAGATTCAGCAAAGGGTTTGATTTGAATAATCAAATCATGGATAATTCATCTTCTGATCGTCACAGTATTATCACTAGTTCTGATACTTGTTTGGAAATGGGGATTAATGTTACCAAAAATAAACGTAGTTTTGATAGAGCTTTTGATCATCATGAGAATCATGTTGATTGTACTACTTCTTCTTCCTCGGTGAACCCAGTTAAAAGAAGAACTACACTGCCGTTAGTTTCATGGAATGATCAACCCAATGAAGATGATGATCAAGAAGAAGAAAATACTCATGTTAATCATCTTCCCTCTAATACTCAGTAAGTTTGTTTTTAAATTCATTCCTTAATTTTTTTTGGTTGATTAATTTGGTTGTAAAAAATTAACAGCTACAATTTTTATAGGGTTGAAGAAGAGGTGAATAGTATTGTGGGGTGGCCACCAGTGAAGTCATGGAGGAGGAAATTTCATCATCATTATCAAAATCAGCATCCTCCTCAATTTCAGCACCACCAGGAAATAGCAGACGGTACTTTAGATAATAATGATCATGTGGATGCTGCAAACGGTGATGGTGCCACAAACTCGATGTACGTGAAAGTGACCATGGATGGAATGGGCATCGGAAGAAAAATCAATCTTCGTCTTCATCAATCTTATCAAACACTTACCACCACTTTAATCAATATGTTCGGCAAATGTAAGTAAATACACACTTTTTAATTACCTGTATAACTTTCAAAAAGCAAAAATGATTCATCAAAAGAAATGAAATTTCTGAAAATGATTTCGGACTGGTAAATCTGGTTATATAGCTAACTTAAAATCACGTTCTGAAATTGTTTTTAATTCTCTGAACAAAAAATTGTTTGGCGTCATTTTTCACATTTGATATTGAGATTAAAAAAATTTGGTCAATGTTTTGACTTTGACGTTGACTCATATTTTTTAATTTTTGTGGAAGCAGATGAGAATAATGGACTTCAGGGACTAGATGAAGTAGAAAGACAACCATACACACTTACTTATCAAGATGGTGAAGGAGATTGGCTTCTTGTTGGAGATGTACCTTGGAAGTAAGTTCTTGATGAATGTTATATTATGTGCCTTATGTTTTCCGTCAACGTATGTCATTTCCATGAACTATGGCTTAATATTAGTGCTTTGTTTGTTTATATTGCAGGACTTTCATCCAATCGGTGAAACGGTTGAAGATACTCAAGGAATCTAGTTCATAGGATTGCAGTAGTAGATACTACTAGTATATAAGTAAAATCTTAACTACTAGTTAATGAATGGCTGTTGAAGCCTTGTAGGAAACTAGTGTAATTTTTTAAAGGGTTTTGGGGTGTCTTATTTTGATGTATATTGAAGAAAACAAGATTATGGTTATTAACTTAATAATAAAGAAAATTTGATTATGGGTTTAAGCCTTAAAGAAACACTGTTGATTGCCATTCTATGTCTTATGCTTTGTTCATCCGTTTATGTTGTGTATCCCACTGCAAATGCAAAAACTTGCAGGCAAACCTAAATCCTAAGCTAGGTGTTCGGAAAGACGAAAAGAAAGTGTAAATGTTTCACTTGCAGATTGCAGTAGGTCTACAAAATTTGCAAAGGCCTGTGTGCCATCTCTTAATTAGTCGGAGCCAACCAGGCCACTGGCTTTTGCTAACAGAGTCAGTAAGACAAACCATGGCTACTGTGACGAGGTTTCTGTCATATTGTTTTTAAAGGATGGCTCGACAGGTCATGAGACAGCTGCTTAAGAAAGGAGTTGTCTTTTAACACGGCCCTGGGTTTTTTTGTGTCACAGCTGGCCTATTGCGACTCTAGACTCTAGTTCACAACCATTTAGCACTATTATTGATTATCTCGGTTTTTCTGATTGATATCTTATGGTTGTTTGTTAAATTGGAATGAGCTCCATGTAGATGTGGAGTTGTTAGCGAAAATGTTGATCGAACTAGACATAGTGATGCAGGAATTTTTACTATACGCTCAAGGTCTAAATCGGAAGTTGTTGCTATGTTGATGAAAGAGAGAGGACTTGAGAAGAGAAATGCATGTAGAGGCTTGCAATTGCATTCAGGGATAAGCTAACCAGGGAGAGATAACTGTTACACCAACACTAAAATGAAATACCGAACACAAACATTTTTAGAAGACTAAAACAATACTAACCTGGATGTCCAATAAAAGAACTAAAAATTATCTGGAGCAATAAAGCTGATCGACTTCCATGACACTAGAGCGAGTTTGGTGTCAACGTTCCTATCCAGCGAGTTCACAACTGGCCAAATATTTTCCACAAATGTTGCAAAAAAGACTTTCCGTTTGGCTTGTTACTTATGTAATCTATTCCACTGCAGGCGCCAAAATTTGCAGGCGGGTCTGAATCCTGAACTAGATGCTTGATTGCTTGGAAAGAAGAAAAGAAAATGCAAATGCAGCAGGTCTACGTAATTTGCAAATTTAGGTGAGAAAATTTAAACCCAAACAAATTTCGCAAGTTCTTCCCTAGACTAGTTTTGATTTTCTGCTTAGATTTTAGAAACCAAACCAATAATCAATACACTTGCAGACTTATCAAGTTTACAGGGGAACTAGAAAACAAATTTACAGGGAAACTAGAAATTTAGAGCATACCCAGAAAAATTTCCCAAAAGACTTTTGATATACCATGTTAATCCCAGGATGTACTGTAGTTCCATCTATCCTATTATTTGATAGTCCCAGTATCTACACAGCAGCAAGTAATGCTAGTTTCTTTTCATCCCAATATGGACACATATGGCTTTTGTACTCTTCCGCACTGCTGCACAGCCACTGGTCTAGCAAAACTCATGACCACACCTACAAGTAATAGAGAATCCAGCAATAAAAGGGACCAGGCTTTTTGCTTTAGCTAATGTAACTCTTTTCTGCTGGTTGGGACTTGGGGCAACAAAATCAGTCCTCAACTGGTTGCGTTTAGATCCAAGTGTGTAAAACCATGCTTTTATATTTTTTTCCCTGGTTTCCGAAATACACTACTGTCGCTAAACAAAGAAACAGAAGCCGAACCGCCATGCTAGAAAAACACGGGACAGACCTATAAAAAAACTTATGCTTAGTTACGATCCCCTACTACTGCACAAACAGATGCCCGTACTACCATCAAACTATGCCGGAGGCCATCACAATTCACAGCCCATTAACACTGAGGAGTCCTGGTTCAAACATCAAGAGAACAAAACTGAATTTCGAGAGAACAAAAATGAGTTCCTCAAAAATTCTTCTTTCAAAACAACAACTATGCTAGCATAAATAATGTTGAACTACCAAACTTTCGTTCAAAACTGTAAGCTACCACATTCTTACAAAACAAACTTCTTAGTGCTTGGCACGAGAGTAATGATTGTCATTAGGATTCCTTTTTCCACTAAACACTGCTAAAGCTTTTCTAACTGGTGGCTGTAGAGGAGCTCTTTTGTCGGAGCTGTTGCGGAAGATATCATCTGAAATGAAAATATCATCTCCCTGTGATAGAAAAGGATAAATTGTTAAATGGCAAAATACAATTGTTATTTCTACCACTGGAGATGCCATGCATAAAAACCAAATTCTCGACAAAAGAAAAAACATACCAGCGTATTTGATTTCTTTTTAGTTTTGGGGTATAAGACTTTATGTGGTAGTTGATCTTCACGTAATATGAGGTTCTTGGTAATGGCATCTCTTCCCCCTTGAGGTAATGGAAGTGAAAACTGTTCATAGAAAAATGTTTATCAACGGAGTGAAGTATAGTGAAACAAAACAAATACTGACAAATATTCTAGCAGTTGAAATAAGGAAAATAAATGTTATTGTTAACCAATTATCATAAGTACTAAAAACACTTAAAAGATTCGTCAAAGCTAACAAAAATCCTAACAAAAACATATATCTATGGTCAGTTTAGCAGACATTTTGCAGAACTAACATATATAGTGGACCCTACTGCAAGACATATCAGAGTAGGGGATTTCAATTATAATTAACAGAATGCCTGATCTTAAAGGTTTCTAGGTCGAACAGATAAATCTCTGCCCTCTAAATCTCTGCCCTCTAAGCTTGACAAACCTCAGGAACTATCCTGAAAGAATCTTTCAGCGGTGTGCAGCGAAACTGGGTACCCATTGTGTTATATCCATATAACTAGTAATTGATTACAAGGGTTGGTTATTTGAGTGTATAACATCAAATGGCAACAGTCACCAAAGAGTTCTAGCAGGCAAGAGAGATCTTAAACAATTGTAGTTTAAATTAAAAAAAAAATGTTAAATGATGATCATATTCATTAAAAGAAAGTGTTGGAAGATCAATATAAATACTTACTTTTGTGCCACGTAGGGTTATACGTGGCTTACGAGATGCTAAAACAACCCCATTTTCACCAACAGTTGCTGCTACCTTGCGTAAGGTGCCACCATTCCCACATTTTGGACAGAAGATCCTCCCGATCTCGGTAGTCACTTTGTTACAAGCATGACACTTTAATATCCACCTGGCTCAAAAAAGGATCTCAAATTAGATAACCAAGCCTTTCCAAATATGACATGAACTCCAGTAATCAAGAACATGATGCACAAATCATATAACAGCAATTTCACTATAGGATATCATTCATACATCATAAATTAATCTCAATCTTTTTTTTTTCTCTTCTGTCCTTAGGTAGATAAATCCGTTCGAAGAGGAAGGCAGGAAGGGGTTTGATATATCAGGGGACCAAACGGACGAATACAAATGAGACATACCTGTGTAGTTCACGAATCTGCATACCACCTGGTGCCAGAAGACGCAATCCAATTTGAAGAATAACATTTTGCATTGCAAAATCACCCGTTACACAGGCTACACTTGATTCGGACAAGGAGCGTAATGCCCAACTCTGCTCGCTGCTACCATCATCCAGAAATGATGCGTCAACACTGTCATTTGTCTCACTTGAAATATCCAACTGATCATATTCTTCATTGCATGTTCCATCCAAACCCCTACCTGATAAACCAGGTTCTAATCTCATTTGCTCGAGTATTACAGTCAGACCACCATCATCACTTTTCCCCCCAACAGTTTTTTCTTCATCTTCTATACTATTGTTTAAAACTTCCAACCTCTCCATGCTCACATCTAACTTCTGATTAGGACCTTGGGTTTCCTCAACAGTATCACCGTCAGAGCTTTCCTCTCCATCTAGATGAACATTATTTTCTGATGATGCCTCGGACAGTTCACGTCTGGCTTTTCTTCTGAGAAATCTTCTATGAGTACTTCGACATACAGCAGGAAGCCAGTCATTGGAATTGTCATCTTGACCCTGAGAAGCATCAACTCCGTCAGCTACCATCTTACCTTCAATCTTTATCTCTTTCTTTACGGAAGCATATCTCCTTGGTTTCCTGAAGCTGCGACCAACATCCTCTGAAGGAATCTCACTACGAGTTTCACTAACATCTTCAGTTAAACCATTTTGAGAATCTCCATTACCATCTACAGGTAAGATATTAAGATTTAAGTCTTTCAAAGGAAGGATCCTCGATTCTGAGTTGGACCCTTGATCGACTGCATGTTCTAAAGCTTCCCACTCATCCAAATTAGGTACATTGGAACCCCAGCCGGGCATATCCTTTTCAGCCAACCTTTTCACATTAACAACATGGATTGGAGGAGGAGTATCTCGGAGATGGTTAGTCCCGTGGATTTGGCTTTCCAACATATAAGTCAGCGCAACAAGTTTAAGATCAACATCTGAGAGAACTTGTAAATCACCAGTTGCTCGTGCAAAGCTGATAACTGAACACGACACAATGTCAATAATGAACTCACCGAATATTAATAATAAATCTCGATATGGAGCATATGAAAATGTTCACAGCTGATGCAAATTAAATGAATAAGTTCCTTAAAGCATCTAAGAACACATATATGTTCAAGAGCAAATAACTTTTGAAACCAAATAACAATACATTATAAAATTCATGCATTTGTAAGCAATATCCGTAATGTTATCATGTTCTCTAAGCAAAACAACAATGATAAACTATTAATAGCATTTAGAATTAAAACTAACTAATATTCAACAACTGAGGAAGATAATAACCTTTATTAAGAGATTCTGCGGATGGTTCCATTGTCTCTACAGTAAAGGGAAGGAGTTCAAGCTTCTGACGAGAAACAGGATCTTTTATCTCCTCCAAAACTTCAGAAACAGAAACAAATTTATCGGCAACATTATTGAGATTAATTCCACCTTGAATAATGGCATTAGCATCAACAACAGCAACTGAGATTCCTTTACTTGATTTACAACTTCCCTCAAAGACTCGATTGGTTGCGTAATTAGCTGGTTTTGGTTTTGGAGGCGCCTCTTTCTGAACAATTTTGCTCCAGCAAGAAGTTGGTAACGCAGTCGTTGTTGTTGGTGGTGGTGCTGATGGAGTCATCTCATCCATTGTAGTCAAATTCCGAAACCCTACAAATCCAATTCAACGAATCATGAAATTACAAATGAAGAACTTACAGAGATCGGAGAGTTAGGAAGTTCTGATAGTCAAATAAACACTAGAAGGGAGAGATTCTTACCAGTTCCGCTCTAGGGTTTAGTTTCGAGAGACGCGTTCTAAAACAAATCAACCCTTACTCAATAAACCCTTGCTCAATAAATTTTCAATTGGAAATATTTGTTTAGAAAGTTTGTATGGGCAATGAGAGTGCCGTGCCGTGCCGTGCCGTTTCGAGACCTGCAAAAAGAAAAAATTAACGTTACATAAATCCAAGTGACCCATGAAGTGATTGGCGAGGATTGAAATTAGTGGGAATTGGTGTGAACCTGCTAATTGCTCAAGCAGCAATAATATGCAAATACAACTTTAGATCAAGACAATGGGAACGTCAAAGGCTTAGCTGGTAAAGCAACTAGAGATAATTTGAAAGACGTAATCCGAATTCATGACGCAGACATCATTTTTTTGATGGAGATCAAAATGGGTTTGGACAAAGTGAAATCTTTTACTCAGATTTTTAATTATCCCAATATCCATTTTATTGGCTTATCTGGGGGTTTAATATTATTATGGAAAGATGGGTTTCCCTGTGATATTGTGTGCAGCAAGGATAATATGATTCATCTTATTATCACTTCGATTTTATCAAAACAAGAATGGTTACTTTCTTGTGTTTATGGGTCCACACATTATGATCTCAAAAAACAGCAATGGGAATTCATTAAGGAACTCGGAGAAAATGTTTTTCAAGCTTGGGTGGTCTTGGGAGATTTAAACTTTCACTTTTCAAAGTCAGATGCTTCTACTAGTGTTAATTCGATAGATAATTGGATCTGTAACATAATAAACATCGCAGGACTAATGGATTTGGGATATACTGGTTCTCACCATACCTGGACTAGCCGTTTAAATGGTCAATGACCTAAGAGAGCTAGGTTAGATCTAGCTTTGCATAACTCAAATTGGATAAGGGATTTTTCTGATTCAAGAGTTAAACATTTGCCTTTTTTAGGTTCAGACCACTGCCCCATTCTTCTGTGTAGTGAGCCAGAATTGGTCAAGCCAAGAAACGTTTGTAAATTCTACAAATGTCGGTTGAAGGATCCAAATTGTTCAACTATCATTGCTGAGGCTTGGAACTCTTTGGCTAATACTGGGAATATATCTCAAAAGCTTGGTTTTGCAAGGCGCAAACTCTCAAAATGGAACAGAGATCATTTTGGTCGAATTGATTTCATATAAGGCATCTTAGGGAGCAACTGTCCACTTTGCAATCACACCCATATTCTGATGATATCTCTTGCAAGATAAACGTCACTATACAGAGGTTGAATTACTGGGGGAAAAAAGTGGAAGCTGATTTTTGGCACCAAAAATCGGGTGATAGATGGTCAAAGGACTCGGATAATAATACGGCATACTTACATACATTAGCAAATAGAAGAAAGTCTAGGAATCGGATTACGACGATAAGGGATGAACACGGACAATGGTATAACACGAAAAATGAGCTGGAGCTAATTCTAACAAAACACTTCTCTTCCATTGCTCAATCTACAAATCCAACACTATATGATTCCTCTTTTGACATTATCTCCCCGATTATCACTCAAGTTGATAATGACACTTTATTGGATATACCATGTGAAGAAGAAATCTTGGCTGCTCTTAAATCTATGCCTAGTTGGAATTCTCCAGGGCCGGATGGGTTTCAAGCGGGATTCTTTTTAACACAATGGTCAACTGTAGGAAAAGATGTTGTCAACTTAGTTCAACAGTTTTTTGAGAGCAAGATAATGCCACCCTCTTTAAACCATACAGTCACTTGTCTGATACCTAAAACTAGACAGCCTTCGACACCAAATGACTATAGGCCTATTAGTCTTTGCAACATTATATACAAGATAATCTCTAAGATAATAGTTATAAGAATGAAGCCCCTCATGGATAGGATAATATCTCCTACACAAGCAGCATATGTTCCACGAAGACTCATCAATGACAATATTGTTATGGCACATGAGTTGGTGCATTCGATGAAAAGTCAAGGAAAAAGCAAGGTCTAGTGGCTCTTAAATTAGACATGTCGAAATCTTTTGACATAATAGAATGGGCTTTTGTAGATACTATGCTTAAGTCATTAGGATTCTGTCAATATTGGAGAACTATGCTTTTGTACATCTCGACAACAGTGTCTATACGACTGAATGGTGGTTTGTGTAAGCCATACTCACCGGCTAGGGGTCTTAGACAAGGGGATCCATTATCCCCTTATCTATTCATCATATCAATGGAATATCTTTCAAGATCCTTATTGCATGCAGAAGTGAAGAATAAACTGCGTGGTATTAAAGTGGCAAAAAATTCAATATCTATAAATCACTTGTTGTTTACAGACGATGTTATATTGTTCTTTCAAGCAGATCAGGGAAGCATAGATCAGGTTAAATTGTGTCTCCAAAATTTTGGTAACTTATCAGGTCAGATGATCAACTTCTCCAAATCATCGGATTTTATAGCAGGAGATCTTTCTCAGAGTGACAAACTTGCTATTAGAGACCAATTGGGAGTTAAACAACTATGTGCTTCTGATAAGTACCTAGGATTACCTATTCTTCTAGGTAAATCCAAAAACCAATATTTCAGCTCAATTAAAGATGCTTATGAAAATAGATTACAGGGATGGTGTTCAAAGACTTTAAACCAAGTTGCAAGATCAACTTTGGTTAAGTCAGTGCTGAACTCAATCCCCTCTCATTACATGAGCAACTTTAAGCTTCCAAATAATTTAATTAAGTAGTTAGATTCAGTTCAGAGAAAGTTTTGGTGGGGTCATAAATCAAATAGAGGATTAAATTTATTAGCGTGGAATTCACTATGTGTCTCAAAAGATGAAGGGGGAGTGGATTTTAGAAACCTTGAGAAATTTAACCTAGCATTAATTACTAAACTAGATTGGAGATTGTGGACTGAAGAACATACGAACTGGGTTAAGATTATGAAAACGAAGTATTCACCATACTGTAGTTTTCTACACCTTCAAGACTCTCCATCTAACTCTTCATAGATCTGGAAGGGCATAGAAGTAGGTCTACAATATGTAAAGCAGCTTCACAAGTGGGATGTTAGAAGTGGTGAAAAAATATTGGTTTGGTATGATAAGTGGATAGTTGGTTTAAATAGTCCCCCTATATACCTCGTCATACATTCCATGAGCCTGCTCGCATAGTGTATGTCTCTGATTTGATGTTGAATAACCCTAGAAGATGGAATGAACAACTAGTTCGGTCACTATTCCCTGATCTGATTTCTCAATTGATTCTGAGAATGCACCTAGTTCAACAGGGGACTGATAAACTTGTATGGGAGCCGAATAAAACGGGAATTTTTTTACTTAAAACAGCGAATAAAGCTATAACACAAGAGAATCAAAACAATAGAAGTACACAACCTATTAACTGGAAGAAACTATGGAAATCAGAGGCCCCTCATAAAGTGAAATTGTTTATATGGAAATGTTTTAGAGGAACTGTCCCAACAAAACAAAAGATGAATCTTTATAATTCCTCAATTGATACATTATGTCCAAGATGTTTGCAACACACAGAATCCTTACAACACCTTATTATTGATTGTGATCACTCTAGGTCAGTCTGGTTGGCTTTGAACATCAATGTGGGTATCCTACAAACTCAACAGATACAAGTGATTGATTGGATATCAAGCTGGTTTCAGAATGATGATAGTTTGAATAACAATAAGCAACAGAAAAAAGTCTTGACTCTCAGACTTATGATTACAGCTTGGTCACTTTGAAAAAATAGATGCGCAAAAGTTTTTCAAAATAAAGTCAGAATCTATTATTCACGGTGCATTCTATTAACAACATGGTGAAGCAATGTCATCTAGTTCCACAGAATCAAACACATCAGATTCAACAAACTTGGTCTCCACCTCAATACAATCAACTAAAAATAAATATGGGTGCTTCTTTTGATCATACTTTGCAGTGTTTTGGCATTAGACTGATTATACGTGATTCAACAGGGCAATGCAGAGGCATCAGAGGCAAATACATCAATTGAGGAATAGATTCGGAGCAGGCGGAACGTCTGGCCATGAAAGAAGCTATCTTGTGGTCCATACATTGTGGCAGTAACAACGTCATCCTGGAAAGTGACTGTGCAAATGTAATCAACTCGATCAAGACAACCAATCCTCCAGTTCAGTGGGTGAACCAAGGACTTGTAGATAAAATAAGGCTTATGCTATCTTATTCTACTAAACTATTGGTTAACTTTGTTAATAGAATAGCAAACAATGCAGCTCATGTAATAGCTAATGAGTCTAGGACTCAAAGACAGTCTTTCACTTATCTTGAAAACTTCCCAGAAAAATTCAATATTTCTATCAGGGAAGACCAAAAGTCTGTCAACTTAAGTTATGTACTAAACTTTAAGTTATGAAATATAAGCTGTCTTTGCATCAAAAAAAAAAAACTTTAGATCAAGACAAATTTGGAGCAATTTTTATTCAAAATAACAGTCAGAGTAAAAATTAACATTTACATTTCAGGGCTAAATGAAAAATGCATCCATTAGACTTTGGTTTTTCTACTCTAATGAAAAATATCTAACTAATTTGGGACCTAGTGTAATTATTTTGGGTCTATGACTACAAGACAAAAAAGAATATTTTGAAGTAAAACAAATAACTTCTTATCCAATTATTTTACTAAATGTAAAAACTACCCCTAATTGATTAGTGTTAATTGGGAGACTAAATGATGTTTAATCAAGTTAATCCTGAAATCAACTACCATTAATTCATCATCAAAACTTGAAAAGTTAAAAAAACAAAAAAACAAAAAAAAAAACTCGATCCAGAATCGGTTGATGTTAGTGCAGTTGTAAACCGATTATGGGTTGAGTTTTTTTAAAGAATGAAGTAAACCCAGAATTGGGTTTTTTCAACCCAAATAAACTGATTATCTGAATCGGTGTTTATATATTCCCACATAATCTGATTATACCTTACTTTCAGAAACAAAATATTCATTACATAGTTTAGAAAATTAGCACATTACATATATAGGATTCAGTATGGGTATTCTAGAATTTGACACATCAAATGTTCGTCAATGAACCTCCGAGCACGTCGGTACAACGTCGTATATTCTTTGTGGTGAATGAACTTAGTTTCCCCATTACGAATTCTCCATAACCCATTGAAACGTTCCGGCTGAAATCAGTGAATTTTTAAATGTTAGTATGCGAACTTTTAACGATGACATAAGTAAATATGATCGGATTACTCACGTTTTCCCTAAGAGGATCTTGTGGAGGATGTTGGTACACCATATTAACATACTCTCGCATTGCACTTTTTATGTAGTTGAATCGAAATGCCAAGTCTCTCCATTTGCGGCTATTGGGATTCCTGGTACGTCCGTAAAAGAACTCTTTTGCAAAACATTCATTCGGACGTTCACGGAACGTATTAGCAAACGATTTAACGAGACACAAATCTTCATACGGTTCCCATTTCACGTCTACTTCCAGATCCCACTACATTTTCTAGGATAAGTGTGTGATGTGGGAGTGGTTCAAAGAGGTTTTCATTATATAGATAAAGACCCAACGGCTATTTTTTTCAAATTCAATTTAAACAATCGGAGTTTAAGTATGTCCACAAAATCCGAGTGTCCTTGCAAAATCATATAAAATGTGCCTCTCAATAATCGGATTTTAATATTGCACATGTAATCCGATTCTTGGCAAAAAAAAAGTTACAGAAGAACTGCCACTTTTCCTTGCAAGAATCGGTTTTTAATATGTCCCTTGTAATCGGATTACATGTGATGCCAACATAGACCGGTTATAAAGGTTGTCAAAATCTGCCGCTCAATAATCGGTTTTTAATATGTCCCTTGTAATCCGATTCTTGTCAAAAAAAAGATACAGGAACATTGTCACTTTTCCTCACAAGAATCAGATTACATGGGATGCCCACATAAACCGATTCTTAAGGTTATCAAAACTCTGAATTTTTTTGTTTTGTCACAATCGGACTTTAAAAATATCCTTATAAACCGATTCTGAAAACTTAAAAACCGGGTGAACAAAATTTCCAGAATCGGTCTATGTGGTGCATGATAGGCACATTATTGTGTCTTTTATAATTTCAATTGTATATATCATTAGTGCTCGATTTTATATTTATTATGGTTTTTTATGTCCCTGTAGGTATTTTTGGAGAATTAAGCTTTTCCGGCGAAATTGGCTAAAAAAGTGGTTTTTGCACTCGTGGGAGAAAATTACTATACGAACTCTCAATTTGGATAAGGGGTACTCAATTACTAAGGGGCGTCCACTTGCTTTTTACACCCTGAGACACCCAAGTGCTAAAGGCACCCAGCAGTTGGTTAGGGGGACTCCACCTTATTCACGTTTTAAAGAGAAAAATGGCGGGAAATCAAGCTGGTTTGCTGCGGTGAATACTGGACGAGTTTTGTTGGATTCTCTTCATGGATACGAGTTGGATTGGGCCTGTTGAGATAAAACAGGGTTGAGAGGTGTTTACAAATCGTAAGAAAAAGGAAGTTAACCTATTTTCCTCAACTAAACAGCGTACATAGAATATCATGGGTATGATCTATATTAGGCAGTTACGTGAAGCTAGGGATATATTGACGGCTAAGATTCAGCCTTCCGAGTTCGGATATGTTTCGGATACTTTCAGCAATTACAAAGACGCGTAGAGAAGTGAAGAAAAGGAAAGTTGCGTCACTTTGAGCTAAAACAGGGAAAGAATAATACTCGGCTGTTGTTTTTCGGTAATTATGTGGAGTAGATGATGAAGAATACCTCCATGAAGATTCAGATATGTTAATTAGAAGAGTTTGAAAGGAAATAGAGGCGTGCAAAAGGAAACATGGAGAATAAAATCTCCGGTGACTTGCAGAGAAGAAAAGGGAGTTATTACAAAGATATTCTCGGGATTTACGTGTCCTGTTGTGTATAAATATATTTATGGTATCACAGAGAACGGGTGTCGAGAGTTTTGGGTCGATTGGGAGACCACGGGGAGGTTGCAGAGGCGAAGAGAAGAACTGCAGGAAAGTTTCCTGCTGCTGTTGAATAAGAAGAAGAAGACGAAGAACAGACGTCCCAGGACCGTCGTTCTTCAACAGTTTCAACAACAACAACTAAGTATCTTAGTTTTACAGCAGTACACTTCTATCGTTGATTTCTGGACGCCTTTTGTGGGTCGTAGATTCACTGTTTTATACTTTTTCACTCTTTTAATCAAATTTTGAGCATCAATTATGTATTTTGAGAACATGATTAATATGAAAAGTTAAACCCCAAGCACTGGGACGACGGAGGAGGCCGTGTTTCATCCATGTGGTAATTTAAATTAATTCTTTATTTACTTTTTGCACCAATTTTAATTAAATTAAGATTTTAATTAATTATTTGTAATTTTATTTGATGGAGCATGCTTAGTCTTAGGGATTCTTGATGTGCCATGCTCATAAAATACAAGTAATATTTTATAGAATCTACTTTGGCAAAGAATAGAGTTAATATTTGTTTTGTTTTGAACTATAATCGCCTAGAATTAAATTCTGAACCACTTGAAAATGAAAAATGGTCGAATCTTTAGTCCCAGTTTCTCGCACCAGTGTTAATATTTTTATTATATATATTTATCTTTTTTTTATTAAGTTTAAAAAATTATCCTTCACAAGTTCGAGAGTTTGAACCTCATTACTACAACCCACGAAAAATCATTAATCATTTTGGTGTCGCTGACGCGGATTTGTGCTTAGGTCGAATTTTTAGGTTTTTTTTTTTATTATTATTCCATTTGTTCTTTTTACGTCTCTTTGGTTGCGTCTTTGTATTACAGGTTTGAAGTTGGATACTAAAGACCTTGGAGTCAAAGCTTAAAGCTAAAAGAGAAGGAAAAAAGACAAAGCAAAAAAATAAAGAAAAAGAGAGAAAAAAAAGAGAGAACTATTTTTTTTATTTTTTTTAGAGACTTTCCATTTATTTATTTTTGTAATTATTATTATTATTTTTTGTATTTCTTTTCATTGGACTGGACTTTGGACAATTTATTTTAATTTTAAACCCTACAGAAGGAATATATAATTTTTTTTTTAATATAAACTGTTTGCAGGGAAGGACGGCGATTACAATATCGTCTCGGCCCCTCGGGTTCGTACATGACATAGGAGTCGTGGCCCGAGTCGACTTCAATGGTTCATCCCCCGTCTGGTACGGGAGGTAAGTCCATTGAAACACTCGCGAATTTCCTGTAAGCGAGTTACTGTATTCCTTAAGGTGATTCATTGATTGAGGACGAATTTGGACTGTTTTTAAATTCCTTGTAAAGGGCAAGGCCTGGACAATACAAGATAAGGGTTCGGATTTCATCATCGCTCCCTTCTTGCCCGCCTTAGGTAAACGAAATCTAACGCGAACCCAAGCTTAAAATCTGATTAGAACGAGACCGATAGGGTAACGAGCTTGGTAGGAAAATCTTTCGAAAAATATTGGTTACTCTTTTAAGCATACTTCAAAGTTCTTGATGGTTTCTGTAAGTTGAATGCGTGACTGCGCCGCCTTGTGATAGCGGTGAGGCCTTGGGTATCAAAGCTCCACTGAGCTTCCCTCGCCTCGATTCAACTTACATTAGCTCGGATTGATTCCAGAGGGGTGTGCTCAAATTGTAACGAATTCCTTTTCGAAGGAATAGAAGCTGGTCTAGAAAACAATCTAAGTGGAGCCATCATGCTTTTTGTTTGCTAGATTCTATAGGTTTGATTTGG
Organism: Papaver somniferum; assembly: GCF_003573695.1. Taxonomy (NCBI): domain Eukaryota; kingdom Viridiplantae; phylum Streptophyta; class Magnoliopsida; order Ranunculales; family Papaveraceae; genus Papaver; species Papaver somniferum. The sequence goes on along the minus strand of NC_039362.1, from coordinate 134,345,061 downwards.
TCGAGTCAGCCTTGTTTGTGATTGTGTAGAATTCCCTTGCAATTAAGAATGTCGAACTGGTATGATAGAAGCCAATACAATGATTATCGACCTGAATTTGAATATGGACATCATCCTTTTTATGACCATGTTGGGAATAGTGGTTGGGAACGGCATCCTTTGGAAGGATATGGGTCATACCCTGGTGATCCCAATTACTATCCACACATGCATCAGTCTTACGAGCAAGAAGATTATAGTACTAGTTCTTCGTCTCTATAGGATACAATCAAACTATTGAAAAGTAGTCCTTTTTATGATCCCTCTGTTCCTATTCCTCCTTTAGAAGAGTCCCTCAGGAAGTTAGCTGAGTCGACGCGTAAGTTAGCTGAGATGAATAGTATAATTATAGACGAAAGAACTACAATAATGAGTGAACCTTCTTTAGAAGACCACCTCAAGCGGATAGCTGAGACGAACGAAAGAATTGCTCGAAATTACTTGAATTGCCAATATAGTGTATCCAATAATACCCTTGAGAATGAAGATAGTTATTTACATAATCAAGATAACAAGGTTAGAATTGGTAGCATTACTTGTTTTGATGATGTTCGATCTTTTTCATGTTATTATGATGAGGATAGTGTTGATGGAGAATCATACTTATGTAGGAATAGTGATCAGGAAATGGATACTCCAATTGAGCTTTACAATGATAATATTATTTCTATTTCAAATCCAAATAATTTTAATAATTATTCACCTATTCAAAAGGACGAGGATTTGATTAGGGATACCACCGTTTTAGACGATGTAGTTTTTCCTTTTGATTACGAAGCCGATAGTGGTTTAGAGGAACGGGTTTATTCCGAAAATGCTATTTTAGAGTCTAGCGACTTAGAAACAATAGTCTTAGACGAAGAAAATGAACTCGTAGAGCTATTAAATATGAGTAAGGATGCGTCGCTTGAGTATAACCTCGAAGGAGCAATTGACTATTTTCAGGATTCCAATGATCTAGAAATTAAGGAAATTGTAGCTAGTCTATCTAGAGATACCCAAAAATCTAAGTTTGGGGGTGATTATCATTCTCCTTGTGCCATACCTTTAGCTCTTTCAAAGATCCCTCATTTTGGACTTGATATCTCTGCCTCGACCATTATACAAGATTACCTTCATACTCGTTTTCCCGAACCTAATGATGTCCAGGAAGAAGTTCAGTCATTAGAAACCCATCCTCTGGTTGATGTGGTTTTCCCAGGCAATAATATCAAGATTGAATTTGTTTTCCCACCAAATAGTTTGCTTCCAATTGTGGGAACGTATAAATTTCAAATGTGTCACTTATTAAGTTCTGAGACTAAGCCTAAGTACTTTAGGTTGATAGAATCGACACATTTTCTTAAGAGTGACCACTACTCTCATTGTGGTCAATTTTGTAAGTCAAATATTATTGACTTAGAGGATCCTCAGTTATTTAGGTTATTATTGTGCGCTTATAAGATCATATTTGAGTTTCTCCATACTCTAGGACCTAATGATTCGGATCCCACCTATGAAGAAACGCATCCAATGAAAATTTTCAATTTAGACCCTTTCATAGAACCTGAACCACAATTAGATATAAATTTCTTAATCAGGAAACTAAGTAAGGGTATGCTAGTCTTGTTCACTTTCTTGGTTCATTGCAGTTTCCTTTGGTCAGCTCTATTTAGTTTTGAAGACCCACAGTTATTTCGACTGTTACTTTATGGTTCGAGTTGACTAATCCTTTCCTAAGTCTGGCTGAAGACTTTAAACTTAGCACTTCTTGGGAGGTATCCCATGCTCATGCAACACGGTAATATCTTTCCTTAACTCTTTCGCTTCAAATGGTAACAGTTTCTCCTTGTTCATGCTTTTAGTTTCATCTTTAGAACATTGAGGACAATGTTAGATTTAAGTTTGGGGGTATGGGAGAAACTTTTTAGTTGCAATTAATAAACTCCATAGCCTAGAAATTTATGTGTATTCAGGATGGCACTAACTAATCTAAGTGGATGGAAGCATCTTGGTCGTAGGAGTTGAGGAACCAATCTGATTAGATGGAAACATCTATAGAGTGTATTCATAAAAGCATAGAGCTCAGGTGTTAGAAATAACATGATAGTTGCACCATATCTCGTTGAGTCCTTTTCATTTCTTTTTTTCATTTTATTTTTTCATTTTAAACTATGTTTCTCTAAGTGATTAGGTGGGGCACACGATTCAAGTTGTTACCACTGTTAGGGTGAATTAGAGTGACTGAGTTACTAAAAAAAAAAAGACCGGACCAGTTAGACCAATCGGAATAAGTATTAACACTTGGATAGCAATATGCGTGTGTTCTCCCTGTTTCCGTCGCCTAAGCAAGCGTGGAATGCAGGACCCGTGGGAACTATCGTGTAATCTGCTGACAAGAAGCATGCGCTTGGATCAAAAAGATCTATTCATGCCGTTAAGTTAAAAAAAAAAAAAGGTTATTGTTATGTGTAGTCAACTGCTGGTTCCCTTGTATTTGCCAGTTTGTTGATCTAGATTTAAGTTATTGACCACTGGTTCCCTTGTATATGCCATTTGTGTTGATATTAGTCAGACAGGTATCTCAGTCCATTAGGATAGGTTCATTCTGGCAGTGGCCTTCAGACAGATATGGGAAACGCCGTTCACTTAGTAAACATCAAAACCATCTATGTTTTTTTATATCCATCTTCTTGATCTATCCATGTGATTAGTTTTGACTCCGGATATTGATGTCCATAGTGCAACTATCTGAGTAGAGATCTGTCACTTATATATGAATTTTAGTATGCTTGAGTGCAAACTCGTGTACATCAATTGGAATTTCGCATCAGGGTACTTCCTCTTGTAGTCAATAAGTATGCCAACCAAGGAGATTCTTTAGTGCCTTCCAAGGTTCGTTGTAGATAGCTAGGGTCTGGAGTACAGGTTTTGTGGGTATATCTCTTGTAAGCCCTCCCGAGACTATAACTCGGCCACTAGGGCCACCTAGGGGTTTAAAGGCTTATTGCATACGCTAAATGCAATCTACGATGCCTGCGACAGTGAGTTAGGATTTTATTTTCTATTTGATTTGCTCGAGGACTAGCAAATAATAAGTTTGGGGGTATTTGATAGGAACATTTTTGTGTCTTATATAATCTCAATTGTATATATTATTAGTGCTCGATTTTATATTTATTATGGCTTTTTATGTCCTTGTAGGTATTTTTGGAGAATTAAGCTTTTGCGGCGAAATTGGCTAAAAAAGTGGTTTTTGCCCTCGTGGGAGAAAATTACTATATGGACTCTCAATTTGGATAAGGGGTACTCAATTACTAAGGAGCATCCACTTGCTATTTACACCCTGAGACACCCAAGTGCTAAAGGCACCCAGCAGTTGGTTAGGGGGACTCCACCTTCTTCACGTTTTAAAGAGAAAAATGGCGGGAAATCAAGCTGGTTTGCTGCGGTGAATACTAGACGAGTTCTGTTGGATTCTCTTCATGGATACGAGTTGGATTGGGCCTGTTGAGATAAAACAGGGTTGAGAGGTGTTTACAAATCGTAAGAAAAAGGAAGTTAACCTATTTTCCTCAACTAAACAGCGTACATAGAATATCATGGGTATGATCTATATTAGGCAGTTACGTGAAGCTAGGAATATATTGACGGCTAAGATTCAGCCTTCCGAGTTTGGATATGTTTCGGATACTTTGAACAATTACAAAACGCGTAGAGAAGTGAAGAAAAGGAAAGTTACGTCACTTTGAGCTAAAACAGGGAAAGAATGATACTCGGTTGTTGTTTTTCGGGAATTACGTGGAGTAGATGATGAAGAATATCTCCATGAAGATCCAGATATGTTAATTAGAAGAGTTTGAAAGGAAACAGAGGCGTGCAAAAGGAAACATGGAGAATAAAATCTCCGGTGACTTGCAGAGAAGAAAAGGGAGTTATTACAAAGATATTCTCGGGATTTACGTGTCCTGTTGTGTATAAATATATTTATGGTATCACAGAGAACGGGTGTCGAGAGTTTTGGGTCGATTGGGAGACCACAGGGAGGTTGCAGAGGCGAAGAGAAGAACTGCAGGAAAGTTTCCTGCTGCTGTTGAATAAGAAGAAGAAGACGAAGAACAGACGTCCCAGGACCGTCGTTCTTCAACAGTTTCAACAACAACAACTAAGTATCTTAGTTTTACAGCAGTACACTTCTATCGTTGATTTCTGGACGCCTTTTGTGGGTCGTAGATTCACTGTTTTATACTTTTTCACTCTTTTAATCAAATTTTGAGCATCAATTATGTATTTTGAGAACATGATTAATATGACAAGTAAACCCCAAGCACTGGACGACGGAGGAGGCCGTGTTTCATCCATGTGGTAATTTAAATTAATTCTTTATTTACTTTTTGCACCAATTTTAATTGAATTAAGATTTTAATTAATTATTTGTGATTTTATTTGATGGAGCATGCTTAGTCTTAGGGATTCTTGATGCGCCATGCTCATAAAATACAAGTAATATTTTATAGAATCTACTTTGGCAAAGAATAGAGTTAATATTTGTTTTGTTTTGAACTATAATCGCCTAGAATTAAATTCTAAACCACTTGAAAATGAAAAATGGCCGAATCTTTAGTCCCAGTTTCTCGCACCAGTGTTAATATTTTTATTGTATATATTTATCTTTTTTTTATTAAGTTTAAAAAATTATCCTTCACAAGTCCGAGAGTTTGAACCTCATTACTACAACCCACGAAAAATCATTAATCAGTGCACCTTCAAAACCCGATTATGAAATTGTTCCCCTGGAGAATTGTCAGAATCGGATTTTATACATGTAAAATGTAAACCGATTGTGATAGAAAAAACTTCCAGCATCATTCATTTTTTGCACACACACATTGTAGTTGGTTCTTTTGTCGTGTCTTAGACAAACATAAACAATTTTCAAAAGAAACCAAATTCAGTCGTTCATAAACTAGGAATATAACCAAATATAATTCGACAATAAGTTTAAGACATTAGTTTTTACACCATAATTATCCATGGTTAAAGACATAAGTTTGAAACTATTCATTCATCAAGATTCCCACCACGACCACGTCCACGACCACCTCGTCCTCGTTTAGCAGGTTGGACACTGCTCGATGCACCTTCGGAATTATTTTTTGAGGAGACTCTCTTCCTCTTTTTCTCTGGATCCTCCTCCTCCACCGGTTCCCCAAACATTGCACCACTTCTACATCTTCGAGACTGTTCAATTCATCAATCAGCTTTTCATTGGCCTTAACATTTTTTCCTTCCCTGATAGCTTGTTGTGCTTGGGTTATCAAGTGCCCGACTCGTCTTCTCTGTTTCCATTTTAAACAACAAACATTAAACAAATAATGTTAAAACAATTAACAAAACCGTAATTGAGAAATAATACACACCAGGAATTCGAGAGATGTATCTTTGTCCTCTATCTGGGGCCTCTCATCTACTCGCATTACTCGAGTATGCGAAATATTTAGGTACCAGGGCATGTAACTCGGAATTTCCTCATCATTTGTTCTCAATCGACCATCCATAGCATGTCTGTTGTATCTTCTATCATCCCAATATTTACATGATGGTAAAGGGTCGTGAACAATCTCAATATCATTATCAAATGACTTGGTTTTTTTCTCATCGATTTTAAACTTCTTGTGCTCCTTTGGGATTTTTTGTACTTATCCGCATTGTCTTGCGACTCTCGTCGGGTTGTACATTACATATCCTTTTGGGTGAAACAAAGGACCAAAATAATGAGCTTGCTCTTCGCACCCAACCATCTTTCTTTTTCCTTTGGTCAAATACCCCATTGTAAGGGTCAAAGACAACATATTTCGTTGTCAAGTTGTCCAACTGGCGTCTCATCTTCAGATAAACCACATTTTGGGACTTTTCCTTACTCTTGTAGGTGTACACATCTCCATAAAAGTTATGGTCCCATTCCTTGTTCTCAAAATCCCTTTTAGAAAATATTGGGAAGTGCAAAATATATCCACACCTGCAGAAAATCTATGTTCCCTTCGATTTGGTTCCCGTCAGCCCTAGAAGTCTTTCTCAACTCGTTTAACGAGTGTGCAAGGATGGCAGTTCCCCAAGAGTATTGGTGAATCGTGTCAAATGGTTGAAACAGCTGAATAAATTTGGCGTTCACACGGACACCGGAAACGTGGGGAAAGATAACAGATCCCAGGACGTAGAGGACATACGCATTGGTCGTGGCGAAGATACGTTCTTTGGTCACCTCTTTTCCCTCAACACGAAGTTTCTTTGTTCCACTAAAGAGGTCCCTCAACTTCATGAGATAGAATATCCTCTGCTTAGATTTTCTTACTAGCATTTGTAACTTGGTCATCTCATCATCCCATTGGAACACTTCCTCGGTGAACGAGTAAATCTTATCCCACTCAAGATCTTGCGCGTACTCTTTGTATTTCACGGCTTTACCATCTATGCTTATCCCGGTAATGAACTTCACATCATTTGTATTTATCGTCATTTCGCCAAACGAAAGATGCAAAGTATCTGTTTCCCCGTAATATCTCTCGGTAAAGGCGGAACAAAGAGGTTTGTCTTAACCAAGATCCAAATTCTCGACCGCAGGCAACAGTCCCGTAGATTTGACTAGATCGATTACTTCCTCAACTTCTCCAACGGTTGATTTCATTCCTTGTAGTGGCCAATTCTTCATTATACTCACTATTGTTCCTGGCTTCAAACGACGAACGGCATCCTTGTGATCCTATAAACAAAACAAATCTGATGGAAAATAATCAAAACACTACATGGATAATAAGTTTTATATTAAATATCATAAGGTTTAGGTAGTTACTATGGTATGGTAGACGACCGCGGTCCAACTCTCTTTGTACCCCCATAACACATGTCCTCCATCACCATGTAACCCGTAAACACCATCATTAGGGCCGCGAGGAAACATGTTCTCCGGGTCGGGCATGTGGTCCCCTTTAGGCTTCTTTGGACCATCTTTCTTACCATATGTCTTACCTTGTTCTTGAGCATCTCCCCATTGGACTTGTTGTTGAACTTTTCCTCCTTGGACTTGTTCTTGCACTTGTTCTCTATCACCTTCCGTGCCACCACTTTCTTCTCCATTACCTTCATTGCCACCACTTTCTTCTTCATTGATCTCCTTGCCACCACTTTCTTATTCATTAACTTCCTCCTTACCACTTTCTTCTTCAGCAACTTCTCTATCACCACCTCCTTGTTTAGTAGCTGTATCAGAATCAGATTCTTCTTGTGTTGGTTGCTCCGGTTGAGGTGGTGGGTCATTGATGTGGATCGCTTTGGCTTTACTCCTCGATCCCCTTCGGTGGGAAGCATTTAAATTTTGACCACCCTCTCGAAGAGGTCTCAAACTCTGAGGAGAATCAAAGTCATTTTTCCTCTTATATTTCTTTTCGGCTTGACGTTGTTGGTTGCCCTTGTTTGGCCTGTAAAATACGGAGATAAGCGACAAACAACAATTGAATTCAATGCATATTTTTGAATTCAAGGTATACAATCGGTTTACTCGATATACATATAAAGACCTATTCCTAACAGAACATATTGACCATCGGTTTATATAAGTGTTAATGTAATATGATTCTAACAAGAAAATGTTACAAAAACATTGGTTATTCTTTCTTACATTAATCGTTTTACTCGATACTGTTATTATACCCGATTCTAACATTACACATCAACAATCGATTTTTATATATGCAAATGAAATCCGATTATGGCTAAGCAGTGGCTACACAATCGGTTTATGTGGACACATATGTAATCCGATTCTAACGAAAAAAAGTTACAGTGGCTACACAATCGGTTTATGTGGACACATATGTAATCTGATTCTAACGAAAAAAAGTTACAGGAAAACAGTTATCCTTACAGTTACAGAATCGGGCTATGTGGGTATTAACATTGACTGATTATCGTTCAAATTTCTCGAACCAGAAAACACATGCAGGCAATCGGTCTTTGTGGGCATGAACAACAATCGATTCCTAATACAATCGGTTCATAAGTACATTAACATCGTCTGATTCTGGTAAAGCCAGAAAAATTTGATTTCAAAATTTCTAATTTTTGAGCGATTGCATGTTAGTAAAACCTAGTTTAGAAGATTGGGTTGATAGAAAAGTACCTGATTCAACCCATTTCCTCTTTTAATGTGATCAAAGATGGTTCAGCTTCCTCAACCTTTTTCTTCTTCGGTTTGTTTCCAATCGCTTGAGAAATTCCGAGATTACTCGCACTAGGATAGTTCCGGTTAGTAGCATGCTTCACTCGTGGTTGTTTCTTCATTATATAAAAGAAAAAAAAATGATTAGTCGTTTTTGGATCATTGATAATCGACGATATTTTGGTTTCAAAAAAATGAAAAAAGAGGGAGAAGAAGAAGAGAATAATCGGTTTATAAAGGATGGAAATGAAAATCTGATTTTTTTTTTAAGTTTTATTATTAAGAGTTAATGGGGGTAAATTGATAGTGTTAATATTTTTTAGAGGGTAAATTGGTAGTTTCAGCAAATTGAGACACCCCTTATCATCTCCTATTAGGTAGATGAAGTAATTTAAATGCCCAAAATAACCACACTAGGCCCCAAATTAGCCAGGAAAAAATAAGATAAGTAAAACATGTGATACAGTATAGCTAAAGTGTTATGTTCATCCTCCACCTGCAGAAAAAGGTAAATCCACGGTGATTAAAGAAGTTATGGATCTCCGTGCATTTATTCTTCTATTAACATTTCGTTACTGAGTCTAATAAACTGTATCTGGGTCCTTTGCTTTCAACTTCCTAGCTTCCTTCTAATTGGTGGTAACTTTCCTCATTTAGATAAAATAATTCAAACACAGTTAACCTTCCACCTAACGTTTTTCAGAAATTTTATATCTTCTTAGGCAAGGGTATGAATGAATTAACGACCCCAAAAAAGGAGTCAAGGAGAGGACATGTGGAGTGGAATCAAAATGTTTCATGGTTGAAAGTTTTGTGTCATTATAGTTACCAAATGTCATTGTATTTGTTGAGCGAACAACTATTTACCCGTCACCTCTGACAACTTATTTTAGCTTGTGAAGATTTTAACTCTAAATCATTCTTAAATCAAGGTTGAGCTATAAACTAAAATGTCTCCAGATTTTTAACAAAGATTCAGACAAAAGATTCTCGACAAAGGTTTTTAGTTTCCTGATTCATTAAGGTTTAGGGTTCTTATATTTCTATGTTAGTCTCCTTACTCATTGGAGGTTTCTCATACTAATCTACGAATGGATAGTATTAACATTTCATAGAACAACGGAACTAATAAAGTTAAGAAACTTAGCTTAAAAACCTCTGGTTTTCCACACTTATTAGTTGAGAACATAAATTTAGTAACTATATGGTATTTACGAAGTGGTGTACTGTCTGACTGTTATATTTATGAATAATTGGATCCTGATAAGTAACTAAGTTAATTCTGATTATAGCTTGACTTATCAAATCTAAGGAAAAATTGCTTCGGGAGATTGTTTCCTTGATAAGGTACTAAAACAAATTAATTAGGTAGTTCCGGATTTAGTATTGGTTATTTAAAATTGTATGTTAGACATGCGTGCTTAACTCTTACGGGCTATATGAGTTCTTATGTATGAACTTATAAGATTCTTTCGGTTTGTTCTTGTACTTTTTCATGTCTTTGTCATTTTTGTGACAAAAAGGGGGAGAAATATATGGAATATACGGGTGATTTACAATCATTGAGAAATTATATATATGTTGAATCGTAAAGGTGGAAATATTTGTTAAAGGAAAACAGTCATACAGTGTTATGTTGTTGTATGGAGTGAACTAAACTCATCATCATTGTTAGTGAGCTAAACCAATAAGCATCGTTTTATGTCAAAAGGTCTCATGCCACTTTGAAGTTTGAGTGCGACACTCAAAAGATGTTTCAAACTAAATGTTTCATCTAAAGTTAAGCATATTTCCAGTTACGGCGCAATATTGATTTCTAACCTACATAATAGGAAATCAAAGACGACTTACACAATCCTTACCTTAAACCTCGCAGTTCCAAGTTCCGGCTTCTGTTTCGCTCACTAATTTTGACAGGATCTGTAGATAGACAGAAGTAAACTTATCAAAGTGTAAGTGTTGAAGGAAATAAACCCAATGGAAAAATAATATATCTGTGTTGGAATTAGTAATCCAAACACGTTTAATGTTTAATTCGTGCTTTTCTTATTTGTCAATTGATTTGGTCTATACGGAACATGTGATATGACCAAGGTAGTCAATATCGGTTGTACAGGCCGATATTACAGGTTTTTATCGGATATCGGAAAATACCTATACGATATCAAAAATATCGGCGATACAAAGACGAAATGATATTATCGGTTGTACAGGCCGATACAGACCGATATATCGGTTTTACTTGTACACCGATAATTTCGGTTTCGTAGATAAATTTTCCATCAACATGCATCTAGTCTTTACAGACAAGTACAATGTCAATTGGAGAAGGTAAAAAGCCCTAATATATTTATAATATAAAATCAATGACTATATGGTAAGATATAAGATGGAAACCATATTTCTATTGCAAGGCAGAGAAATATAAAAGATAAATATGAAGGATAATAAAAAAGATTTATCGGCATAATGGGACAACAATCACAATGTTGGCTAATAAACCTTATATTTTGGAAATTTGAGATATGTGTATGATTTTATTATTTTTTACTATGGTTTTATAATTATTTGAAATTATATATTAAATATTTCCTGTAAAAACATATATTATCAGTTATATAGGTGTATAGGACCCGACCGATACGATACTGATACGCGATATTAACTACCTTGGATATGACCTAGTATGAAGGGAGGTAAACGTGTTACTTAAAAAATGAGGGATTAAGTCCTATTAATTAGGAATTTATGTTAGTGAAATAGTGGCTAAAAGATGGGAAACTATTGTGAGCGGGTCAATAGTGATTGAGAGTTTCGGTTAATTGTAAAGCCTATTTAAGGTTATTTTGTTATTAATGAAAAATGTATCAGAGTGTTAACAATGTAGTTGTTAGAGCACTGCTCGGTCGAACTCGCATGTGTTGCTATCTCAAGCATGTTTTTCAATGTTAGTGATCAAAATTATAAGTCTTGATTTCTAGCATATTTATAGATGTCTCAGACTAGGACATATATAGTGTAGTTGAGCTTAGATTTCACAGAATTCATCATTTGAAGACGAAGAACTACTAAGGGGAGCTTGTGGAACTTATTCGACAAAAGGTATGTGGAGACTTGAACTCATCTATCACTTGGAAAGTCTATTTCTACTATCTCCTATATTGAGACATAAGTCGTGTTACGATATAGTTTTCTCTATATACATTTGAGATTTCGAGCTGAGTATATCTCGCTTACATATTTCTCGACATATGTGTTGGTAAGCTTTTGCTTCGACCAAGTTCATCTTATATCATGAGAAAATTTCCGATCAACATCTCACATGGTTTGTGTGATACAATCATTTGATGTAGGCTTGGAATATTTCGATAATGATTATTTCAATATCTTGAAAATTGCTTTGATGCGAATAGTGTGTGGAAATGGCTATTGTCGTTATAGAAGAATGTTTCAATGATTGAAATAAAGAGTTGAGGATGTAACCATGTTTGGATATAAGCATATATAGTGTGTTCGCACATTAGTGTATAAATCCACAAACCGGGAGCCAAGAGTATGCATATGTGTGTATACGAAATTGGTGAAGGAGACAAGATAAGTATGCGTACCCGTACGCATACTGGCGGAAGTTTTCGAACCAAAAATATCTGCTGAGTTTGGGAATTACAAACTCTTAAACTAGTCACCTTAAGTACACATACTGGCGGAAGTTTTCGAACCGAAAATTTCTGCTGAGTTTGGAAACTTAACATACTCAAATCCGGTTATTTAAGTACGCATATCCGTACGCATACTTAGGCTGGTTACTTTGTCAAATCGGTCAGTTCATGAACTTAAACATTTAAATCATAAGGAATGCAATCTTTGCAAACCGTGGCTATAATGTTCATGATTGATTCAAGTGAATCAACCCGATTTGGTTTCAATTGTTTTTTCTGTAGCAATTGAACAACTCTTTAACTAGTTTCATTTGAGTCATTTGAACTAGTTATGGTTGAGATGAATAAGGTTGATATGAGAGTAATCATATGGATAACCACGGTTAACTATTTGTGAACCAACATGGTGTACACGTTTGGGTACGGTTACATAAACCTAAATGAGGGTACATTTATCTTGTGTGTAACAAGATAAGTTCGATCTAACAGTTGAAATATATTAGCTTGGTTGAATCAGGTTTTTCATCTAACGGTGAATATTGAATGTTTTATTACCAAGGTAACTTGGATTGCAAATCCTGATTTGAAAACTATATAAAAGAGAACTTTAGCAACTGGGAAACCTAATCCCCACACCTTTTGTGTGTTACTAGTTGCATCAACTAGAGTCGATTCTCCTTTAACCTTAGGTTTCTATCGAGACCCTGTAGGTTAACGACTTCAAAGACTTCATTGGGATTGTGAAGCCAGACCCAACTATTTTCTTTTTATTTGCGTGTTCTGATCTGCCCGATTCTATTGTTTGAGTATTATCTTCTCTAAGATCTGCTCGAGATTAATTTCTCCGATAATCACAAACACCTTCGTCTCATCGTTTGTGATTCCACAATATCCAGTTTCGCCATCATACGATTTAGATTACTGTGAGGTGATTGATAATATTAGGCTGTTCTTCGGGAATATAAGTCTGGTTTATCAATTGGTTCCTGTTCACCTTGATTTATCAAAATACGGAACAAAAATTCATAGGTATTTCTGTGGGAGACAGATTTATCTATTCCAATAGACTTTTATAGTGTGGGACATATTTTTTTTATCAAGTGTTCGACTTTGGGTCATAGCAACTCTTAATTGTGGGTGAGATCAGCTAAAGGAATCAAGTACGTGGTATCCTGCTGGGATCAGAGACGTAAGAAATGCAATTGTATCTTGAATCAGTGTGAGATTGATTAGGGTTCAATTACAGTCCAGTCCGAAGTTCATTGGCAGGCTAGTGTCTGTAGCGGCTTAATACAATATGGTGTTCAATCTGGACTAGGTTTCGGGGATTTTCTGCATTTGCGGTTTCCTCGTTAACAAAACTTCTGGTGTTTGTGTTATTCCTTTTCTGCATTATATTTTGTTATAGGATTGAAATATCACAGGTTGTGTGTTGTATTGATCAATTAGAAAATACAACCTTTGGTTGTTAATTGAGATTGATTGATCCTTGAACATTAGTCTTTGGTACCGTTCAAGTTTACTCCTATTATATTCAATCGGGATCGCAAATTCCTATTTGCTGATTGCAGATTGAATTGAGAAATAGAGTGTTAGAGCATAGCTCGGTCAACCTCGCATGCGTTGCTATCTCAAGCATGTTTGTCAATGTTAGTGATCAAAACTATAAGTCTTCATTTCTAGCCTACATAGCTAAGTCTCGGACTAGGATAGAAAAGTGTAGTTGAGCTCAAGGACTTCATGGCGATTCACCATACAACGACGAAGATCTATACAAGGAACCGTGGAACTTCATCAACAAAAAGGTATGTGGAGACTTGAACTTATCTATCACTCAAAAGTATATCTCTTCTATCTCCTACTTCTTATGAGACAAAAGTCGTATGCTATATAGACTAGATCATACACATTTGACATTTCGAGCTGAGCATTCATTTCTTATCTTTTATCTCGAAATCGTGTGTTGGTAAAGCGTTTCGCTTTGATCAAGTTTATCTTCACCTAGTGACGAAAGTCATGAAAAGTTTCAATCACTTTGAGAATTGCTCTGACGTGAATCGGTCTGTGAATAACTGCTACATAGCGTCCTCTGAGAATGTCTCAATGATTGAAATGAGAGTTTAGATTACATAACCATGTATTCCTTGAACCGAAGTTTTCGAACTTTGTTGATCAAGAGAAATCGGGAGGATTGTGGAATTGGCTTGCCAAGTCCACGAACCCAGTCCACAGACTCAGTCCGCGAACTGTCGGAAGTTCTCGACCGAGAATTTCTGCTGGATTTTCCAAAACTCGTTTGTGTGCTAAGTCCGCGAACTGGCGGAAGTTCTCTTTCCGAGAATTTATACTGAGTTTGGAAAACTCAACCGATTAACTTAAGTTCGCGAACTTGTTTGTGAACTTAAAAGGTTATGATCTAAAGATGTGCTCTGAGCATGAAACATTAAATTACTAAGGAATGCTTTATGCAAATCGTGGCTATAATGTTCATGAGTCGATTCAATCGAATCAAATCATCTTTGTTTCAATTGTATCTTGTGTAATTACATAAGATCTCATAGCAATTGAACAACTCTTTAACTAGTTCATTTGAGTCAATTGAACTAGTAATGGTGAAGAAGAACAAGGTTAATATGAAATGCTCATATGGTTAACCTTATGTGTTACTATGTTGAACCAACAAACACGTACACGTTTGGGAATGGTTTTCACGGACCCAGTAAACGTCTACCCAAGTGTGTGTGACAAGCTAAGTTTTTGATCTAACAGTTGAGAAATATTATCTTGAATCTAAATCAGGTTTTCATCCAACGGTGAATAAGGATTGCTTTGTAACTAAGGCAAAACCCTGATTTGAAGGTTATATAAAGGAGACATCTAGAATTGTGCAAAACTACTCCCCACACGTCTGTGTGCTACTAGTGCGCCCGCTAGAGTCGATCTCCATTAACCTTTGATTTTCTTCTCTAAAATCAAGTTAACGACTTAAAGACTTCATTGGGATTGTGAAGCCAGACCGATACTACTTTATCGTAGTTGTGTGATCTGATCTTGCATCTTCTATCGTACGAGTACAATCAATTGATTGGCTTGAGATCGTGAGAGTTCTCTTATAGGAAAGATAAAGAAGTCACAAACATCTTCGTCTCACTGTTTCTGATTCCTCGACAAACCGCCTGTGTAGTCAGGAAAGATTGTAGAGAGGTGATTGATTAATCTAGGCTGTTCTTCGGGAATATAAGACCGGATTATCAATTGGTTCCTGTTCACCTTGATTTTATATCAAAAGACGGAACAAAACCTAGGGTTTATCTATGGGAGACAGATTTATCCTTTTATAGACTTTTCTGTGTGAGACAGATCTGTTTATTATCAAGTCTGTGATTTTGGGTTGCAGCAACTCTTGGTTGTGGGTGAGATCAGCTAAGGGAATCAAGTGCGCAGTATCCTGTTGGGATCAGAGGCGTAGGAGTACAACTGTACCTTGGATCGGTGGGAGACTGATTGGGGTTCAACTATAGTCCAGTCCGAAGTTAGTTTGCAGTAGGCTAGTGTCTGTAGCGGCTTAATACAGTGTGTATTCAATCTGGACTAGGTCCCGGGGTTTTTCTGCATTTGCGGTTTCCTCGTTAACAAAATTTCTGGTGTCTGTGTTATTTCTTTTCTGCGTTATATTTTATATGATTGAAATAATGCAGGTTGTGCGTTAAGATCATCAACTTCTCTAATCCAACCTTTGGTTGTTGATTGTAGTTAATTGATCCTTGGACATTGGTCTTTGGTACCGTCCAAGTTATCTCTCTTTGATAAAGACTCGCAGATTTCTATTTGCTTAAGTAAATATCAAATCGAGAGATTGAGATAATAACTCCTTGAGATACTTTTTATCTAGATTGAGTTTGAATGTCTAGTTGATTCTCTAGCAAAGTATTTCGGAGTTAGTCCATACAGATTGCTAATCGAAATATTGGGTGGTGTTGTTAGACCCCCGCTTTTTCATAGAGATATAAACTCTTGTATATACTTTTCTCTAGCTTGAGTCTGACTATCTATTTGATTCTCTATAAAGTATATTAGGGTAAGTCCTCTCAGATTTCCAAACGAATTGTTAGGTGTGGTTGTTAGACCCCCGCATTTTCAATTGGTATCAGAGCAGGCAAACACATTAAAGACCTTATAAGTCTGTGTTTGTAGCGATCTGAAATGGACAGAAGTGCTATCTCTATATATACACCACCAGATCCAGGAATTTCAAAATTCTCTTTCATGACTAATTTAATTAAATTTGTAAAAGAAATTTTATCAAAACCTCCTCCTGGTTTAAAATCCCTTGAAGTGTTTTCAGGGCTTGAAAAGAAACTGGAAAGCTTATCTCTTCATGTTGAGTTATACCTCCGGAAAGAATAAGAATCTCTTGATAAGCTAAATCTAATCATGATGAATAATATTCATGTTGAGGTTGACATTGATTTACTAATCAGTGAGAGCAATGCTCCTCCTCTTTGTAATCCAACTAGTTGTCTCAAACTAAATGGTTTACAAGAAGAGTTCAAGTCTAAGTCTTCCGACTGTACCACCTCTAAGCATGAATCAATTTATTGGTCAATTTCTGATACATCTTACCATGATAATAGTATTGTCTCTTCTTATGAAGAAAATATTATGGTTTTTTTTATCAAAAAGGTTTCCCTATATGAAACTGAAAATCATCTGCAAAAGTTGCTTCGTATAAGATATAAAATAAAAAATCAGAAACACAAATCTATTTGTGGTTTCTGGATGTTCTTTGAAAATCTTACAAAAATATTTTCCGGAGTTCTTCTCAAAACTGTAAGATGTGAGAGTTGTTGGAAAGAAACTGTCTCTTGGTGTCATGGTGTTATAATCTTTCTTGTTGCTTGACTAGATTGGTTGTTCGTAAGTATATTCGTTGAGTTTTACTCCGAATATGGGTTCATTATTGTCCTCAAAAAACATACATGCCCTTGTCAGCACACATGCGGTTCGCATACCCTGTGCTTATCCTGTCCGTTTTTGAAACTGGGTTCCAGAACGTGTTTAACTGGTTCAGGTTCCACCGTTGTCACTTAAAAAGATAAAGTGTTCTCTTCGTTCACCACGTCCTCTTCTTCAGTTCGTGTACGAAAGAGAAAGAAACCAACAGTTCATATTTCTTCAATTTCCATCAACCCTGCTTCTCAATTGTTTTGAGTGTTCTTGGGCTCGTTGGAATCGCAACGAAAAACTACTCCTTGGGTTGGTGTCTATTTCCTTCTTCTCTACAGTTCCGATACTTCACCATTCTTATCAGTTCACGAACCAAGTAAGTTCTTCAATATTTTCTCTTACAGTCTTTACCAAAAATAACTTTTAGGAAGAGAGTTAACCGTGGTGAGAGTTCGGGTACCCAAAATCGTGAAGAATCTTTTCTCGAACCTAGTCTAAGAATTAAGTTTGTGAACACTAAGGCTCGCAATTACTATATGAAATATAGCACTAAGAAACCTATCATGGAGAGGTTTTACAAACCCTCGGTCCTTAAGGTAGATGGTCTGTCTAGGTTCTTTGAAAATCATGAATGAGGCATTATTCATCGTACCATGAGAACTTCCTACATGGAGCTAACTGCTCAATTTTATGCAAACCTGCATGAGCCTAATACTGTCAACTTCTCTTTCAAAACCATTGTCGAGGGAACAACTTTCCTTGTAAATCGACAAGTAATTGTTGAACTGATGTGCTTGCCACAAACTGGTGATTTTCTATTGCCACCTCCTGAGCATCTGAGACTTTCTTCGAACTTCCTTATTGGCAAGATTTCTCCTTGGCAGGAAGGGAAAATTGATGTTCATAATGCTGATTTATTCCTTAATATTGCTGGAAAACTTCTGGTGGCTAACCTGATACCCAGCACAATTGACAGACAACTAT
The DNA here is from genome assembly GCF_003573695.1 of Papaver somniferum. Taxonomy (NCBI): domain Eukaryota; kingdom Viridiplantae; phylum Streptophyta; class Magnoliopsida; order Ranunculales; family Papaveraceae; genus Papaver; species Papaver somniferum. Next base: position 134,327,238 of record NC_039362.1, on the reverse strand, counting down.
GGACCAGACCTCTTGCAGAACTGGTTTATTATGTTGTAGAAGGGAGAAACAATGACTTTTGTGGCCTTATTGTTCGTCAAATGATAAGTTTCAGACAAATTTCGAAGAAGACTCCTGGTTTTCCTTGTCTTATCTCAAGGATTTGTAGTCAATTTGGCATTGTGGCTGTCGGAACCAATCTTGGATGACCGAAAGTCTTTTCCATGAATAGTGTCATAAAGATGGCCAGAACTCCTGCAGCTCCCAGCTCTAAACTTATCCGTCTTCAGCAAGAAAATGAAGTCTTGAAAGAAAAGCTGGACTATGCTCAGACAACTCATCCTGAACTAACTGAGAAATTCTATGAAATTGAAAGGGATTTTTATGAGTTGAGTGATTAATCCCTGTATTTGCTGAACTTCTTATGTTGATATAATGTTAAACCGTTGTTTTGGTTGTAATAACGTTTATGTTTATCTTTGAATGAATTTATCTTTCGATTAAATTGCTACATGTGTTAGATCTATAAGAAGTACAGATATATATGTTCAAAAGTTATCTCTATTACATGTCGGTATGAAAGTATTGATAAAAGATAGAATGAATTTTTGAAAAAACAAAAGTTAAGCCTTTTATGTCATTATGCAAATATTGATGGAAGAAATGATGAACTTTTGTTTACAAGGATTAAGTCTATTCTATGTCATTGTGCAAATAGTGATGAAAAATAGAATGAGTCCTTGTTTATTCCGCAGTATTGATCTTCCCTGATCCACATCTTTATGTATGTACTGTGTTTCTCCGTAAGTTTTCTTATGTCGAGCATGACCAATTGAATTGATCATTTTTGTGGTTGATTCAATTGAGTTTTTGGATACAAATTCATGTTTTCATGTGATTTGGTTTTATCCAAAGAAATCCTTCTTTTCTTGTAAAAGCAAGGTCGCCTTTGTTGTTCTTTAGGGAATGACATTTCATGGTGGAGAGTTCTTTTTGAACTTGTACTTAATCGCCATATCTTTGTGGGGAGTACGGCTGTGGAATATCATAGGGGTTATCTTGTATCTTTATAAACTCCTTGATGAATGCATTTAGCTTCGACTTTATGATAGCATCTAAATAAGTTGGTATGTTATTCTCTTTTGGTCATGAAGTACCTCTATGAAAATTTCATGAGGATCCCACTAGTTTTCGTACCTTTGCCAATTTAAATTGACAAAAAAGGGGAGAATTGATGTGTAGTTTCATACTACAAATACATATGGTCTACGGATCATTATGTAAGGAGGGGTGGTTTTCATATCGAGATGAAGTATTGACTAAGAGGGAGTGATACATATCACCATAGTATTGTTGTCAAAGTTGTGATACAATTGAACTTTGATGTTGTGTGATAATACTATGACACTGTATAACAATGATCGAGAGCACTTGTTTTCTCATTGTTATCGCTATGGATCTTCAACAACTATGATGCTGAGTTCAACATGTTTAGAATCATGGAGTACTTGGAAGTGACGAAGATTTCGAGTCGTGTTAAAGATGCCAAGGAGATCAAGCATTTGGATGAGAAGCTACAAAGTTTTTATTTATTTTGTAATTCATATGTATTGATAGTTTTGTCACTAAAATTGACAAAGGGGGAGATTGTTAGAGCATTGCTCGGTCGAACTCGCATGCGTTGCTATCTCAAGCATGTTTGTCAATATTAGTGATCAAAACTATAAGTCTTGATTTCTAGCCTATTTGTAGATGTCTCGGACTAGGACATAGATTGTGTAGTTGAGCTTGAGACTTCACGGCGTTCATCATTTGAAGACGAAGAACTACTAAGGGGAGCTTGTGGAACTTCATCAACAAAAGGTATGTGGAGACTGAAGCTCATCTATCACTTGGAAAGTCTATTTATACTTTATCTCCTATATTGAGACATAAGTCGTGTTACGATATAGTTTTCTATTATACATATTTGAGATTTCGAGCTGAATTTAACTCGCTTACATATTTCTCGGAATATGTGTTGGTAAGATTTCGCTTCGACCAAGTTCATCTTACATTCTTGACGAAAGTTAGAATATGATCATGTGGAAATTGCCGAGTAACATCTTACATGGTCTGTGTGATACAATCATTTAGTGTATACTCGGAATGTTTCATTATGATAATTTCAATAACTTGAAAATTGCTTTGATGCTAATAGTATGTGAAAACGACAATTGTCATCCTCTAAGAAAGTTTCAATGGTTGAAATAAAGAGTTTAGAATCAAGTAACCATGTTTGGATATAAACATAGTGTGTTCTCACATTTGTGTGTAAGTCCAAAACCGGGAGCCTGAAGTATGCGTACTCGTACGCGTACTGGCGGTTGCTGATGTCTGGGGAAGTATGCGTACCCGTACGCATACTGGTGAAAGTTTCACATCCGTGAATTTCTGCTGGAGTTTAGAAGTGTGAATTGGTATGCGCACCCGTATGCGTACTGGCGTAACCAAACTCGGTCCGGCTACTTGAGTATGTGTACCCGTTTGCATACTTGAGTGGGTTAATTTCCAAAATATATTGTGTACATAAACTTAAACATTTATATAATAAGAAAAACAATATTTTCAAACCGTGGCTAGAATCTTTACTTTCTATAATGTCCAAACCGATTTTGTTTCGATTGTGTTCTTTTATACTTCTATGAGAATGTAGCAATTGAACGACTATTTAACTAGTTTCATTTGAGTCATTTGAACTAGTTATGGTTAAGATGAATAAGGTTGATATGAGAGTAATCATATGGCTAACTTCGGTTAACTATTTTTGAGTCAACATGGTTTACACGTTTGGGTACGGTTACATAAACCTAAATGAGGGTACATTTCATTTGTGTGTAACAAGCTAAGTTCGATCTAACGGTTGAAAGATATTAGCTTGGTTGAATCAGGTTTTTCATCTAACGGTGAATATTGAATATTTTATTACCAAGGTAACTTGGATTGAAAATCCTGATTTGAAAACTATATAAAGGAGAACTCTAGCAACTGGGAAACCTAATCCCCACACCTTTTGTGTGTTACTAGTTGCATCAACTAGAGTCGATTCTCCTTTAACCTTAGGTTTCTATCGAGACCCTGTAGGTTAACGACTTCAAAGACTTCATTGGGATTGTGAAGCCAGGCCCAACTATTTTCTTTGTAGTTACTTGTTCTGATCTTCCCCGATTTTATCGTTTGAGTACTATCTTCTCTAATATTTGCTCGAGATTAATTCTCCGATAGGCAAGATAAAAAGTAATCACACACACCTTCGTCTCATCATTTGTGATTCCAAAATATCTAGTTTCGCCATCATACGATTTAGATTATTTTGAGGTGATTGATAATACTAGGCTGTTCTTCGGGAATAAGTCTGGTTTATCAATTGGTTTCTGTTAACCTTGATTTATCAAAAGACGGAACAAAAACTCATAGGTATTTTTGTGGGAGACAGATTTATTCCAATAGACTTTTCTGTGTGAGACAAATTTGTTTATCAAGTCTTCGACTTTGGGTCGTAGTAACTCTTAGTTGTGGGTGAGATCAGCTAAGGGAATCAAGTGCGTAGTATCCTGCTGGGATCAGAGACGTAAGGAACGCAACTGTACCTTGAATCAGTGTGAGATTGTTTAGGGTTCAACTACAGTCCAGTCCGAATTTCATTGGTAGTAGGCTAGTGTATGTAGCGGCTTAATACAGTGTGGTGTTCAATCTGGACTAGGTTCCGGGGTTTTTCTGCATTTGCGGTTTCCTCGTTAACAAAAATTCTGGTGTCTGTGTTATTTCTTTTCTGCATTATATTTTTTTATATAATTGAAATATAACAGGTTATGCGTTGTATCAATCAATTAGAAAATCCAACCTTTGGTTGTTGATTGAGATTGATTGATCCTTGAACATTGGTCTTTGGTACCGTTAAAGTTTACTCCTCTTATATTCAATCGGGCTCGCAAATTCCTATATGTTGATTGTAGATTGAATTTAGAGATAGAGATATAAACTCTTGTGTATACTTTTCTCTAGATTGAGTCCGAATGCGTAGTTGATTCTCTAGAAAGTATATTAGAGTAAGTCCTCTCAGATTTCCAAACGAATTGTTGGGTGTGGTTTTTAGACCCCCGCATTTTCAGGATGTCTCAAGTATTGGTGTTAAGAAAACATTAGTGATCATTATTAGAGCGTCGCTCGGTTGAACCCACCAAGTGTTGGTATGTCATGTTCAGTTACACAGGTTACACTTGAATATTGTTAAGACTTTTCCAAATTGTGAACCTTTGCTAAGAAATAAGTAAAATTAACAAGTTTCTAATAACCATGCACCAGAAAAAAGAGTTTTTCTTATAAGTAACATAATAACCATTATCCACCAAGACAATTTACATGAACTTCCACGATAAAAAATTTAAATGAACAACAAAACATAGCCGTGTACCTATAAAATATATTTTTGATACATAGCTGCTTGATAAAGATCTTTAAAGGAAAACACCTTCAGAAAAATAAGATGGCGACAGAGTTCAGGGTTAAGTGAAGGCAAGTTGTTCAAATAGTTGTTCCTAGAACATGTTGAAAATCAAAGCATTACTAAAAGAACAAAACTAGCAAGGAAAGGATAATATATACCGAAGAATCTTTAAACTTCAAACTACTATAAACTACTCAGTAATGAGAATTGAAAGCAAAGGAAACTCCATCAAATATGATAACATTGACTTAAACACAAGTTGTAAACGATATACATGCCATATGTACAAAGTCGATCATAAATATCATTAGATGATTGGATTGTTTTTCCCAAGCTACATAATCAATATCGATGGTTTCTGCCGGTATGATGATTGATAGACACATTTTTTTATCTGATTTGATCTCATTTCTCTATTTTGTTATTACTCATTTCGTACTTATTATATATGATGTTTTAGGTGTTTTCGAGAAAATAAACTTGTGTGGAAAAATAGGATGAAAAGTGTTAAAGGCACCTAGAGAAATTATTAAATGCACATTGGATAAGGGTGCCCCAACTTGATAAAGGCACTCGCAGACTGGATAAGGGCATCCTCTTCTTCTTCACGTTCAAAGCCAATTTTTGGTGGAAAAATTTGCTTCTCACAAGCGTGAATTTCTGGGAGGGATTTGAGCGAGATTTTGTCGGATTATTTTGTCCAGTTTGATTGGTATTGGCCTGTTATGATGAAAAAGGATTGGTAATCGATTTATCTTTGGGAGAAAATAAAAATAAGACCTCATTGATTCTCGATGAAATAGAGTTGACATATTATCTCGGGTTTACATTTGAAAGTAACGTGGGCAATTGGAGAGAATATCTTCTTTGATTGGATTCGATTCTATCTTAGGAAAGAGCTTTGACAACCAGAGGAGGTGTAGGAGAAGATAAAGGAGAATTATTCCCATAACTTGCAGAATATTTCGAGTTTAATACAAAGATTTTTGAGAAGAGATACTCATCTGTTGTAATAAGAGTTCGGGGAGTCATAGAAGTTCTATGGAGTGTTAGGAGAGAGTTTGGGGCACTAGCAGAGAGAAAACCATAGTAGCAGAGAGAATTTTCCACGAGCAGAAAGAAGAAGAGGAACTGTGGACATTTCAAAATTGTTGTTGTTTGACTGTGGCCTAGGATATAAGACTGTCACTACTGTGACAGTTCTAATTGTATTGTTTATCTGTAACACTCGGTCTGCAATATTTTTAAGCGTTGCAATTCTCTGAGTTAGTTTATTTATTCTTTGTAGACACTTTTTTAGCTATGAAAACATACTTTGACTGTGTTTCTAGCATGAGGAGCTACACCCCAACACTGGGATGACGGTGAAATCCAAATTTTATCAATGTGGTGATAAATTCTTTTATGATTTTTTGCATTAATTTTATATAATTTATTATTTTTCTTAATTAATAGTCATCTTGTTTGATGATGTATGCTTAGTTTTAAGAACTTTTGATACACCATGCTTACAATTCACATTTAATATTTTAACAATCAACCTTTGGCAATGAATTAGAGTTAAAATTCTTAGTGAATTAGTCAAAATTTTCTAGAATTAATATTTGAATCACATGAATATATATGAAATTTGGTGCAATCATGGGTCCCAGTAATCTCTTAATCTTGTTATCATCTTTTGTTTACTTGTGATTTTATTGTTAGAGATTAAATTATGAAACTAAATCTTCACAAATCTTAAACGAACTTTAATACCACTTTTATACAACAATTAGAATCACATCAATGATGCACTTTCTTCATATTCATATATTGTTGATTCTATCTTAACCATTAGTGGGTAATAATTTACTCGGAGGCGTATCGATTTCATATTAGACAAAACACCCATTACCTAGGGATTGGTATACCTCCAAGCAAATTAGTATCCCTATTAATTATATGCATTTTTTTGGTTCATAATCCTGGTGGTATCTTCTACTGCTTCAAAATTTTATTATGTTTTGTTCGGTTACGTTTTTTTATTTTTCTTAGTTGAGTTCGGTTAGTTTTTTTTCTACCCGAATTGAATGGGTGGTTCATATATTAATACAACATAGAAGTTTTGGGTGTGATTTTTTTACATAGCCGAACCTCGGGTTCGGCAAACAAAAAAAAAATCCCCAGTTGAATTCAAATTCGGCTACTATTATTTTCCTAAGAACCCAATGCAAAAAAATAAAAACTAAATAAAATAAATTAAGAAATAAAAATAAAGGGAAACTTAGTCATTTTTCACGATCAAGACACTCCTTTTTTTTGTAGGATGGATGGTCTAAGAACCTAATGGTCCCCTGAAATATTGCATGGTGCTCAAAAAATAGTTTTTCTCTTTCTAGGGTGCTCAAAAAATAGTTTTTCTCTTTCTAGGGATGAGTGGGTTCTAGAGTCTTCTTTTGTTTCATTGTTTGGGTCAGTGCCCTCGGTATCCTTCTACTTTTTCTAATCGTCAGGCTCGTTTACCATGATAAGGAGGGCTCGGATATTTATCTTGAAGAGCCTCACTCGAACTATCCCATATAGAATTCCCATGTACTTTTCTTCTTCTTTTTGTGTCAAGTCAAAATTCTTTGTAAAAACAAAATAATAAAACAATAAATTTGGAATATGCAGTAGGAATCAGGATGTTGGTTTTATTAATTGAAAACGCATGGGACGCCAAATACACCCAAATTTTCGTTCGGCAACATGTATAGACAAAACTTAAAACAATTGCAAGTAGACCAACTTAATGATCCTTGGAAATATGTATAGAGTTAATATCTCAACCTCTACTCAATCAGTATGTATATAGACACAAGGTCGGTGAACCTTATTGTTAAGCAGGGTACTTGGACGATCTCAAAAATCACTATCCAATATTAATCTAGTCGTTTCCAAATAAATCAATCGGAATTCTATACCAAGTGATTAAACTTGTTATCTATCTTTCAAGATAATAGTTCTAAAAGAAACTAGTCTCGTAATCGATTACAATTAAGCAGACTTATCTACTTAGATTGAATACGTACAAACCTGTGTAAATCAAATTATAAAGATAAACTATATAATGCGAAAAAGGAAAAACATAAGACAATATAAATTTGGTTAACGAGGAAACCGCAATAGAAAGAAAACACCGGGACCTATTCCAGATTGAACACCACACTGTATTAAGCCGCTATATACACTAGCCTACTATCAGACTTTGGACTGGAATTTAGTTGAGACCGAATCCACCCTCCAAGCGATTCAGTTACAGTCGCGCTCCTTATGTCTGTTGAATCTCGTAAGGTTCTACGCACTTGATTCCTTTAGCTGACGTCCTTTACATCCTAAGAATTAATTCAGTGGAAGTGAAGATTTTTTATACCAATCTTCCTCTAACAAATAAGCCTAGATATTTGATTTCTGTGATCAAAGTCTGAAAATATGTTTGCAATAGCAAGCTACCAAACCTCACAAATTCGGAACTTACGACTCTCGAAGAGCATCCTAGATTCTTAAACACCTCTCAAGAACAATCGTCGAAGGATCAACTAGGATCAGTCTTTAGATATCTATCTTGAGGAATCACAAAGTCTGAGACGAAAAGAAATTTTTGATTATTATCTATCTTTCATGAAAGATATTACGAAAACCTCGATAACAGAAAGCAAGATTAAGATTCATAAAGATAGTCGGACCTGGCTTCACGAATCCCCAAATGAAGTCTTTTTAGTCGTATACCTAAAAGGTCAATAGAGGCGACTCTATAATCAACTAGAACACAAAGTGTCAGGATTTGATTTTTCCAGTTGACAGATGCTCTATTTATAGTTTTCAAAGACCAGTGTTAGCTTAGATTCAAGCTAAGATAACTTGAGAATCAAGCAAACAAAATAGGTCTTCAAACTACAATAAAAGATTATACACATAGGTTCGGTTACTGAACCGTGTATAATTACTGGTCGGTTTGGCAAGTTATCCAAAGAACTAAAAGCTAGTTGATGTTCATTTAAACACCTAAGAAATTAATCGTTTAATAAATCAATGAAGTCTTAGAAGTGTTTGTTAGAGAACTTCTCGGTCGAACTCGCAAGCGTTGATATCTCAAGCTTGTTTGTCAAGTTTAGTTGTCAAAACTATAAGTCTTGATTTCTAGTCTACTTATAGCTATGTCTCGGATTAGGATAGAATGTGTAGTTGAGCTTTAGACTTCACGGCATTCATCGATCGAAGACGAAGAACTACTAAGGGAAGCTTGTGGAACTTCATCAACAAAAGGTATGTGGAGACTTGAACTCATCTATCACTCAGAAGTCTATTTCTATTCTATATCCTATTAAGACAAAAGTCGTATAGCTATATAGACTTTACATTATACACATTTGATATTTCGATCTGATTTTAACTCGCTTACATATTCTCGAAATATGTGTTGGTAAGATTTAACCAAGTTCATCTTTTATTCTTGACGAAAGTTAAAAGATGATCATGTGAAAATCGCCTGGTAACATCTTACATGATTTGTGTGAGACAGTCATTTGATGTAGACTCGGAATGTTTCGTATTGATCATTTAATCACTTGAAAATTGCTTTAAAGATAATAGTTTGTGTGAGACGGATATTCTCGTCTTCCAAGAATGTTTCAATGATTAAAATGGGAGTTTAGAACAATTAACCATTGATTGGATATAGCACAGTATGCGTACTTGTATGCTACCAGTTGCAGGTGTATTCTAAGTCCGAGAATTTAGTATGCATACACGTATGCGTACTGATTCAACAGTTGAAGTCCGGGAACTATAGTATGCATACCCGTATGCGTACTGATTTCAACTAAGTTCGGTCGTGAACGATATTATGCGTACCCGTTTGTATACTGGCGAACAAGACCTAGTCTGGGAACTCTAAGTATGCGTACCCGTTTGTATACTCGAGTGGTTAAGTTCTAAAATCGATTATTCATGAACAAATACATTTATATAATAAGGAATGCAATCTTTGTAAATCGTGGCTAAAATATTTATGAATTAATTCGAGTGAATCAAAACTGATTTTGCTTCAATTGTGTCTTGTATACTTCTATGAGAATATAAACAATTGAAAAACTCTATAACTAGTTTCATTTGAGTCATATGAACTAGTTGTGTTAAGATAAACAAGGTTGATATGAAAGTGTTCATATGGCTAACTTCGGTTAACTATTGTTGAACCAACCAAATGTACACATATAGGTATGGTTACCCATATTTAAATGAAATCAGTTTTCATTTTCGTATAACAAGCTAAGTTCGATCTAACTGTTGAAAGATATTAGCTTGAGTCTAATTAGGTTTTCATCTAACGGTGAATATTGAATGCTTTGTTACCCAGATAACATTGATTACAAACCCTGATTTGAAGACTATATAAGGGAGAACTCTAGCAACTGGGAAACCTAATCCCCACACCTCATGTGTGATACTAGTTGCGAATAAAGTCGATTCTCCTTTAACCTAGGTTTTTATAAAACCATTATAGGTTAACGACTTAAAGACTTCATTGGGATTCTGAAGCCAGTCACAATTATTTTCTCTGTAGTTGCGTGTTCTGATCTTACTTTGTTCTATCGTATTGAGTACTATCTTCTCTAAGATTTTCTCGAGATTCAATCTCCGATAGGTAAGATAAAAAGTAATCACAAAGCTCTTCGTCTCATTCTTTGTGATTCCACAATATCTTGTTCTGCTACCATACGGTAAAGATTGTTGTGAGGTGATTGATATTACTAGGATGTTCTTCGGGAATATAAGTCCGGTGTATCAATTGGTTCCTGTTCACCTTGATTTATCAAAAGACTAAACAAAAACTCGGAGGTATTTCTGTGGGAGACAGATTTATCTATTCAATAGACTTTTCTGTCTGAGACAGTTTTTTTATCAAGTCTTCGACTTCGGGTCGTAGCAACTCTTAGTTGTAGGTGAGATCAGCTAAGGGAATCAAGTGTGTAGAATCCTGCTAGGATTCAGAGGCGTAAGGAGTGCGACTGTACCTTGATCAGTATAAGATTAGTTAGGGCTCAACCACATTCCAGTCCGAAGTTAACTTGTAGTAGGCTAGAGTCTGTAGCGGCTTAATACAGTGTGGTGTTCAAATCTCGACTAGGTCCCGAGGGTTTTCTGCATTTGCGGTTTCCTCGTTAACAAAACTTCTGGTATTTGTGTTATTTTTTTTCCACATTATATTTTCTATATAATTTAAATATCACAGGTTGTGCGTAGTTCGATCAATTAGATATAAATTGATTGACACTTGAACATTGGTCTTTGGTACTGTTCAAGTTGTTTCTCATAATAATTAGGCTCACGGATTTCTATCTGTTTGATTTGCTGATTACATTGAGAAACGGAGATATAACTCTTGGATGTATTTTCCTTAATTGAGTCTGGATGTCTAGTTGATTCTCTTGGTAATATATTGGAGTTTGTCCATACAGATTGCCTAAACGAAATATTGGGTGTGGTTGTTAACCCCTGCTTTTTCAGTGTTTAAGAGAGTTCTAGCAATGCTAAACATATTAAAATAATAAGTCTTTGAGCATCTGCTAAACAGTATCAGGACAGTTGGTACAATGGTTCGCCAACCGTAAGGCTTGTTCACGAGACAGGGTGCTACGGTTCGTGAACCGAGATCACCGACCCTACTAGACTCCGGAACTCAGTTGTCCAAAGTTCGTGAACTGGGTTCGCCAACTGCTAGCCGATTAATCCAACATATAAAATCCAGTTCACCACAGTTCGCCAACCAGGTTCGTGAACTGATCCCAACTGAACTTGTGGTTTGTGAACTGGTTTGCTAATCTTCATGTATTTCTGAATCTCAGATATCCATGGTTTGTAAACTGAGTTCGCCAATGATGGGCTGTCGTAGGCACAACAAATTAATAAATATATTTCCCACTAATTATCTGGTAATATAGCGGTAGTAAGAGATTGTTCCCACGGAGAGCTGTGTAATTGATAGGTTATTTGATCAGCAAAATAAAGTAAATAACAAAAGGGGGTTTTGGTTGTAAGATAAATAGAAATACAATGAAGAAAAGAGATGATCAAGAAATCCTTCGCTCTTACCAAGCGTTAACAGAATTAGAATACTTATCTATTGTTCGTAAGAACCATTCATCACCAACCCTAGAATAACAGTTAGATCAGTGTTATCCCCAAAACTCCTTCAATCACTGGATACGGAAGTTCTCGACTACCAGATTCTATACAACGAACCACCAAGTAGTAGATCGCTCAAGGTGTAATCCAATCGAATGCCTTAAGCTTTGTGAATTTAGGTTGATCCCAGTAGTTAAACTCTTAGATCAAGGTTTACTTTCTGGTGTTGTCTTCACACACGATTGCTCCACAGAATCCCTCTGTAAGGTCTCGCGTTTCTACTTGTGTAGAGAGTTAATCGACAATTACTTATCTCATAACTTCTACTAGCAATAGAACAATCAATAGACTAATCTAGTATGCATCCAAAATCAATCTAAGAATCACTCATAAACCCTAGATATGGTAAAGACAAACGATGATGATAACAACTCTCAATAGATTTTTATTATTAATAAAGCTTCACGCTTGGAACATTGAATTCATCCTTAATCAACAAAGATTTAGTTTCTCATGATTACACAATTACCCGGTTTCCCCCTAAAGGGGTAAACCCTAAAATAGAGATTGATCGACTTTACATGACCTAATACCTTTTTATAGGTTTGCATTGCTTGGCCATCAAGTATTTAGTTCGGTTCAAGAACCCGACCCAAAAATAACGAAATAACGTTCCCAAACGTGCCCTTAGGCCTTCCAAGGAGCTTATAAACGTTTTCCTACTTGCTAGGTGTGCGTACCCGTACGCGTACCTCAAATTCCAGCAGAAATTTTCGGAACTAGGGTATGCATACCCTAGTGTCTTCGGTATTCAATAAAAACTCGTTTTGGCCACAACTTCTTCGTCCAAACTCGGAATGACCTCATTCTTTTTGAATTATTTTTATATTTCAATTCTCTTAAAGATGATGATGATAAATCCTTAATTTGAATGATTTAATATTGGTCTTTGGTCCTTCTCTTGATTTTGAGCGTTTTGCTTCTTTTCGTCGCATTTCTTCCGCTTCTCTTGGACTTGGGCACTTGGATACTTGGAATGCTTATCTTCATAGCTATTTTCAGAACTTTGTAGATCCTTTTTGGGTGATTCACCTATTAGAGACAAATAAGAGAAAACAAGAGTAATAATACGAATAGATGCAAGAATAATAGCTAAAAAAAGTATGGAATGGACACTAAAATCATATGAATTATGCACTTATCAAATTCCGCCACACTTAGATTTTAATAGTCCTCGAGCAAACTAAATAAAACTAATCCGAAATCCAACAACTCCATGTCGTGAGGATACGGTTACTCTTAGCATGAATAACATGCCTTTAAACCCCTATGTGTCCCTAGTGGACGAGTTATAGTCACGTGAGGGCTTACAAGAGATATACCCACAAAACCTACTCCAATTTCTCTCCTTGGAATAACCACTAAGGATAGACACAAAGTAGTAGCTAAATAATTAGCTTTCACATGTTCTTTAGCTGCAAACATTCCACATACATTCCAATTATCACACATAAGCAATTACTTGCGTGTGACATTCAACCTGATTGCAAAACTCTACTAAGATAGTCATCGTACTTGTTGCAACGTTTGCCAAAACACTAGCATACTGAAATCACATGGATAGATAAGAGAATGGAAATAGAAAAGTGAAGTGTGCAAATGTTGACTAAAGTGAAAGATGTTACCCACAATACTTGTATAAATGTCGTCAAAGGATTCTTATTTATAGCACAATAGTTGAGAGAAGCACCCATTTAACTCGACCACATGATTAGATACTTTAAGCGCATGTTTCCTTTTCAACAAGTATGTGCCTTGGATCCTGCGTTCCAGCTTGTTTAGGCGAGGGAGACAGGGATAACGTTTCACACATACTGTTATCCAAGTGTCAAGAACCTCATCAATGGTCTTTTGACTTGCTATATAATGATGATAGGTTTTTGTTTTCATCGATTGCATGATTAGTCTTCAATTCCATACCTATCATTTATTAATGTCGATAAATGAAGAGGAGCCTTATATATTTTTTTTTCTTATTTTTTTTCCGGCTTACTCTTTATGAGTGTAAGACAATTGTCTATGGGGCTTTCAAATACTCAACCAATGATTACCTTACTACAACATCCACGGTAGTATCAGGATCCCACCAAATCACTTTAGAGAAACATAAAACTTCAAAGATAAAAAAATATGATTCAGTAATAATTAATTGCGAGGATAAATCTTTCAAACGACTACCATAGCTTAGTTTCGCATTCAATTATGAACGTATATATAATTAAGGATTGTAGAATGATAAAGGGGAACTCATCTATAGCTGTAAGAACTGTTTCAACCTAAAAATGTTTAGAGTGTCATCCTAAATAGCTCATAATTAACTCCAAAATATGAAGTCTCAAAAATGCAAGAAATCAAAAAGTATTATTTTATTTTTTTTATTTCTTTATACGCGAACCAAACATGCTTAACTACTCCCCCACACTTAAATTCAACATTGTCCTCAATGTTCAAAACCGAAAATTCCGATTTCTGACATAACATCCCTCATGATTACACAATTACCCGGTTTCCCCCTAAAGGGGTAAACCTTAAAATATTAATGAAGAACAAAAGTATAATATGAGATTGATCGATTTTACATGACCTAATACCTTTTTATAGGTTTACATTGCTTGTCCATCAAGTATTTAGTTCGGTTCAAGAACCCGACCCAAAAATAACAAAATAACGTTCCCAAACATGCCCTTAGGCCTTCCAAGGAGTTTATACATGTTTTCCTACTTGCTAGGTATGCGTACACGTACGCATACCTCAAATTCCAGCAGAATCTTTCGGAACTAGGGTATGCGTACCCGTACGCGTACCCTAGTGTCTTCGGTATTCAATAAAAACTCGTTTTGGCCACAACTTCTTCGTCTGAATTCGGAATGACCTCATTCTTTTTAAATTCTTTTTATCTTTCAATTATATTCAAGATTATGATGATAAATCCTTAATTTTAATGAGTTAAGATCGTTCTTTGGCCCTTCTCTTGATTTTGAGCGTTTTGCTCCTTTTCGTCGCATTTCTTCCACTTCTCTTGGACTTGGGCACTTGGATACTTGGAATACTTATGTTAATAGCTCTTTTCAGAACTTTGTAGATATTTTTTGTATGATTCACCTATTAGAGACAAATAAGAGAAAACAAGAGTAATAATAAGAATAGATGCAAGAATAATAGCTAAAACAGGTATGGAATGGACACTAAAGTCATATGAATTATGCACTTATCAGACAACCTACCCTGAGTAGAAATCCAGTAAGTTCATATTTCTCTCTTTTGATGTTTGAAACATTTCCAAGTGATATAATCATTTGCATGGGAAATTTTCAATTGATCCACAAATCAATTCATAAAACTATATTGTTAAGGACTTTTGAACATCCAATCGCTAAATCATATTTCGAGATTTTTCACAACACAAGCTTGAATCGAAACATCTTCTTTTTTAATCTACTATAAGTCATAAGACATAGTCGTCTCAATAAATAGAATGATGGTATAGTGAGTAAAATAGAATGGTTCAGTCTTCACATGCCTGATACAGAAGTTCTCCAAAATGTCGTCATCGATCTTCAGTCTTCAAGGGTGATCTCTGATACTCAACTACAATTCTAATCTATACAAAACTTGACTTAGTATACTAGAAATCAAGATATAGTTTTGATCACCTAACACTGACAACAAGCTTGAGATGCCAAAACTTGTGGGTTCAACCGAGCAATGCTCTAATACTAATATTGTTTTATTTCATGGAAGGATTTCTAAAGAACAAATCTTCCTAACAATATACTCAATTTTATATGAAAATATCTCCAGAATTTCCTGCCTATGGGTGATAAATTAGCTAGGCTTTGTCAAAATACTAGACGTAGGAAAGTTTTTGATAACCTTCAACCTTTGCATAAACCAAGTGGTCCATTGGATACAGTTAAACTATACAGATTGGACTAGAGTGAATACTTGTATCATAATTCATAGATGATTCGCCATTCAAAGAGAAGTTAGGTGGTTGGCTCAAGTCCTTGGAGGTTTATTTCAGCACCAAGGGATTTACTAAAGAGCAACAGATAAGTTTCGATAGATTAAGACTTGATGGACATGCCCTAATTTGGTGGGAAGCGTATACATCAGGTTTGTACCTTAGCAATGAAGGACCAGTGACTACTTGGAAGCAATTCACAATTGTTATCCAAAATCAGTTTTACCAATTGGTTATAAAGAATGACCGCGCGAATGGCAATTCTTACGACAAGTGAAATAGCATAACGTATATGAATACACTACTGATTTTGGCAAGCAAGTTATAACATTAGACGCGAATATGAGATATTCCCATACTATTGATAAATATAAAGGAGGTTTGTCTTTTGCTATACGGACAGTACTTGCGTTATTTTCAGCAACCGGCGTTGACGATGCTTGTAAGAAAGCTATGTATATTGAGATGAAGAATCAACCCGATGGAGCAAAGCAATCAAGAACCGGAGAAGGAGAGATGTGAAATTTTTGCATAAAGATGGGAGAACTAATTATGTAGACTAATCGAGCTTAGGAACGGCCTAAAAATTCTTACACTAAACTGAATTTTGATGCAATATATAGAGGTGAGCAAATATTGGTGTTGATCTAATTTTAAGAAATTTTGCAGGTAATAAGATGGAGTTAGTTGTTGTAGGACCAAAGCAATAGACCTTGAACAGGCTGAAGCACTCTCGGAAGCGGCACTCTTCGCAAAAAGTATAGGAAATACAAGCATTGCATTTGGAAAGTGATTGCCAAAATATTATCTCGCTTTTATGGTTGATTAGATGCAATTAAGTGGACAACAAGAAATTTAATTGTCGACTACGACAGTATTTTGAATTCTTTTGTAACTTGGAAGTGCACTCATATGCATAAAGATGCAAATCATGTTGCTCACTCGCTGGCTAAACATGGTATAACTGGTGTTTCAGTTGAAGAACTGACGAACAATATTCGTGCTTGGATAACACAATGTATCTATAGGGATAATGAAATGTAACTTATTCCTATTCAATATATTTTCTTTTGTATTAATTTTATTTTAATAAAAGACAGAGTACAAGAAAAGAGAGTCACGGCAATCCCCAAAAACTTGTATAGTAAATTATTTAAACCAAAAATAAGTTATTCCGGAACATTCCACAAAGCGAATGAAAATTTGTCCTAATATTAAAACTATCAAAAATACCATTCGCAAGCAAATAACCTCGCTTTGCCAAAGTATCCGCGGAAAAACTAACTTGTCTAAAAACATGTTCATAAATAATAGATTCATATTTAGCACAAGCTAGAATCCGTCTTTGTTTCACTCTCCAAGACAGGTTTCCGGTAATAAAGACTTGTACCACACTAGCAGAATCTGACCTGGCCCTAATAATATGGTTGTTCCATCTGTCAGTCCACTCAAGGCGAAAAACAACAATATAAACCTTCCTCATATAGCTGGTTTGAATGCCTGTGTACTTGTTAGTGGTATTCAAGTGATTCCCTGGAACTAATGATCCATCCACAGACAAGTTCATCGTCAGAAATCCTGTGTTATTAAAATCCAGCACAATATAGTGTGTATTAGGTATATTGAAGCATATGGATGCTCCAACTGCGGGTCGTTCTGGGCCTATTTAAAGGAAAATATTTTGTTGTTTTGTGGCATAGGCGTATGGCCATCACAACTTATCCATATCTTATATACAGTGATACAAAATAATAACATGCCAAACCACGGTAGACGAGCTTGATCGAGTCAATACAACAGCTTCATCAATCTATTCGTAAGTGATTTACAAAAGGAAATGCGAGTCTCTTGCCAGCCAAAATTGCATGGGAAATAATTGTTGGAATCTTGCAACAATGAAAAAAACGTTAGATTATAAAAAATAATATATAAAGAACTGAATCAAAACAACTTTACCGTAACAACTTGACAAGGGCAGAATCACAGGTTCAATAAGTTGTCCTTAACACATTAGTTCGCGGGTATATTCTAGATGAGCAATGTTAAACCCCGACGTGCGAAGATGTGTCCAGGATAAGACTGCCCAATATAATTGCGACTAGAGTCGATTCTCCTTTAACCTAGGTTTTTCCAAAATCATTACAGGTTAACGACTTGAAGACTTCATTTGGGATTCGTGAAGCCAGACCCAACTATTTTCTCTGTAGTTGCGTGTTCTGATCTTACTTGTTCGATCGTATTGAGTACTATATTCTCTAAGATTTGCTCGAGATTTATCTCCGATAGGTAAGATATAAAAAGTAATCACAAAGCTCTTCGTCTCATTCTTTGTGATTCCACAATAACTTATTCTACTACCATATAATTAGGTTATTGTGAGGTGATTGATATTTCTAGGCTGTTCTTCGGGAATATAAGACCGTATTATCAATTGGTTCTTGTTCACCTTGATTTATCAAAAGACGGAACAAAAACTTCATAGGTACTTCTGTTTGAAACATATTTATCTATCAGAATAGACTTTTCTGTAGGAAACAGATTTTTTTATAAGTTTTCGACTTTGGGTCGTAGAAACTCTTAGTTATGGGTGAAATCATCTAAGGGAATCAAGCGCGTAGAGTCCTGCTGGGATTCAGAGGCGTAAGGAACGCGAGTGTACCTTAATCGGTGTGAGACTTGGTTAGGGATCAACTACATACCAGTCCGAAGTTAACTTGTAGTAGGCTAGTGTTTGTAGTGGCTTAATACAATGTGATGTTCAAAACTGGACTAGGTCCCGGGGTTTTTCTGCATTTGTGCTTTCCTCATTAACAAAACTTCTGGTGTCTGTGTTATTTCTTTTCTGCATTATATTTTTTTATATAATTGAAATATCACAGTTTGTGCGTAGTTCAATCAATTGGTAAATCCGACCTTTGTTTGTTGATATAAATTGATTGACACTTGGGCATTGGTCTTCGATACCGTCCAAGTTATTCTCATACCAATCAGTTCACGACTTCCATTATGTTGATTTGCTGATTGATTTGAGAAAGAGATATAAATCTTGGATATCTTTCCTTGATTGAGTCTGACTATCTAGTTGATTCTCTTGGAATTATATTGGAGTTAGTCCATACAGATTTCCGAATGAAATATCGGGTGTGGTTGTTAGACCCATGATTTTTCAGCTAAAATATGGAAAGATATATGGCTTTTGGGTTTACATCACATGGTTGAACCATTTGATCCTGCTCATCTACAATATGTCTTTGTTGGTGAACTTATTCTTCCTGACACTAATAACTGGAATATCTCATTACTGCATCAGCTTCTTATACCAGATATTGTTGAGAAAATTAAGAGAATGCAAATCTCTAAATCCGAAGGTGATATTATAAGATGAATTCCATCTAGAGATGGTAACTTTTTTGTCAAAAGTTCTTATAATAAGCTTACTGAATTAAGAGTCCAATATCAGATTACTACTGGTAATATGACCAAAAGTGTGTGGAAAATGAAGCTCCCTCACAGAGTAAAGCTATTTATTTGGAAGTGTCTCAAGGATGCAGTGCCGACCAGAGCAAGATTATCTCAGTTCAATAGCACAACAGAACATCATTGTAGTATTTATCAGCATGAAGAAGAGTCATTCTTTCATCTTCTCCTTACTTGCAACCATGCAAAAGCTGTGTGAAGATATCTAAATATTAACATTGATTAAGTTATTCTTCACTGTCAGAGTATTGGAGAACGGATAATCTCATGGTTCTTAAATGTTAACAATACAAGCATGGAAGAACAAGACACCTGGAGAAAAACACTTATGGTTGCTTGCTGGATAATCTGGAAAGAAAGATGTGAATGCATCTTTCAGGATAAAACTCTCAACCCTAATCATACTACTTCTAGAATTAATTATCAGCTGCTTAGTTTTAGTCAAAACATGCATGCTAAGGAAATATCAGGCATAACTTCTAGTTTAGAATGCAGTTCTTCTATCCATAATATGCATACTGATGATGCTTACACATTGTTTATAAATGCTTCATTCAATCATCTCACTCATGAGGTCTTCCAGTTTTTGGAATGTTAAACATGTAAACAGAGAGGTTAATAACTTAGTTGATAGTATAGCTAAGATGGTGAGAAAGGAAAACTATGTCTAGAAAAACTTCATAGCGTTCCTAATCGTTTAGAAACTCTTTTTTCCTGTCATTAATTAAATAAAATTTCTCTGTTATCTAAAAAAAAGAGTCTAGCTTGTGGTAAATATGATTTTATTATTTATGAACATGTTTTTGGGGAAGTTGGTTTTCCGGTTGATACTGTGACAAAGCCAAGTTATTTGCTTGCGAATGGTATTATTGGCAGTTTTATTGGTACTTTGGAAGGCCAGATTTCATTCACTCCATGGAATGGTCCGGAATAGCTTATATTCGGTTTAAATAGTTTACTGTACAAGTTTTTGGGGATTGCGGTAACTCTCTTTTTTTGTAATGATCCATCCACAAACAATCAACATTTTCATGATCCATCATCAACATTATGCTGGATTTTCGTGAAAACCAATCAAACATTTTCAACCAAAAGTATAGATACCCGTAAATGTTACTTTGGCAACAAGTTGGAGATGCAACTAAGCATGATCCATCATGTTCTGGGTGTTCGGCATGATCCATCATGTTCCGGGTGTTCGGGTGATTCCCTGGAATTAATGATCCATCCACAAACAAGTTCATCGTCAGCAATGCTGTGTTATCAAAATCCAGCATAATACGTGTATTAGGCAATATTAAAGCATATATGGATGCTCCAACTGCGGGTCGTTTTTGGCCTGTCTAAAGGAAAACATTTTCCTGGTTTATGGCATGGGCGTATGGCCATCACAACTTGTCCATACTTCATAGAGTGGTAGACGAGCTTGATCGAGTTAAGCCCACAACGTCACCACTCTATTCGTAGGTGATTTACGAAAGGAAATGCGAGTCTCCTGCCAGCCAAAATTGCATGGGAAACAAATAGTTAAGTACATCATCTTAGTAGATGGGATTCTTTGTTCTTAGGATTCTATACTGGCACACAACTTTAAACACAAGGAATCTTCTGAATATAATACGTAGTCTATTACAAAAGCTCCTTTTTATTTAGATAACAATATAACAGGAATGATGATCATAGATCCTGATTAATTTTCTTTGTTTAATGAGTAATATCATCATCATTATCATCTCTGTAGTGCACGTTGAATTTGTCTGGATCTCGAAGTACACAAAAGATGATGGGTTTTTAATTTGCAGGTTTAGGCTATCAGTGCTCAAGGCACTAACCTTATTCTGGTGGCTCCCAAGCTTATGATCCCCGAATCATTTCTTTGGTAAATCCATGCCGGAAGCTTGGGTACACCAATGAGTCTGTCCATCTATGATGACAATAGATGTATATTTGTTGTCAAAATGTTTTCTTGGATTCCATTTTGGGTTCTTATTTTCCTCTCTCAATATAGGTTACTGTATTCCACGACATGTATTAAAAATTAAATAATTCATCATCAACCGTTGAAATTCAAGCCGATAATGAAAGAAATTACATGCATAAGAGCGTCCACAATGGTACGAGTATAACCAAAGACCAAAGACTAAAAAAAAAGATCAAATTTGGGTTTAGTCCATCATGTGGCGTAGTGGGAAAAGAGTAAATTTGATCGGGCGTTAGTATAATGTTCGCCTGAACGTCAAGCGTTGATAAAGCCTACGCCTGGCATGGGGCGTTTATATAGATTACGCCTGGCATGGGACGTTTATATAGATTACGTCTGGTATGGGGCGTTTATATAGATTACGCCTGGTCAGTGAGATTCCAAAAAAAAAGAAAAAAGAAAGAAAAAAATGGGGCGGAGGTATAAAGCCCGCCCCAAGCAAATCTTATTCAAAATTTATATAAACAGGCGTTAAGTATATGAACGCCCCTGCATCAGGCGAATTTTATATAAACGCCCCAAATCAGGCGTAATCTATATAAACGTCCCAAATCAGGCGTAACCTATATAAACGCCCCATGCCAGGCGTAATCTATACAAACGCCCCATGCCAGGCGTAATCTATACAAACGCCCCATGCCAGGCGTAAGCTTTATCTACGTCCGTTACAGGCGAATTCTTTACCAACGCCCCTGCATCAGGCGTTAACTTTACGAACGCGCGATGACTGGCGGACATTATATCAACGCCCGTTGTGTAGGATCAGATTATATCAACGCCCGACTATATTTGGGTTTGGTCTTGGTCGTCGACCAAATTTGGTCTGGGTTTTAGTCTTTGATCAAATTTTGATCGATAGTCCGTCCCACTACGCCTGTCCACTGGATCAAATATTTGGGTTTAGTCGTCCACTGCAGTTGCTCTAAAATGGTAAAGATAAAAAATAGTCGAAGAGTATAGTGCATATTAAAGATAATATTGTATGGAAAAACATATATTAATTTATTTATTGTTTTCTTGAATCATAAAAAAAGATAAAATGGTTATTATGAAAGTACAAAAAAATATCAATTTAATAATTGGGGAGGATCCATACACTCACAGGCTTGTTTTCATCCTTTTTGGTATTTTTGACGTTATTTTCTTTATAAATCCCAAACGACAGCATATCTGAAACTAATATTTTACTAACATGTTTTCGTGGAGTTCCATATTTATACATAGAATTAATACAATTAAGAACGTATAACACTGTCATCTACCATTATGAAAGTACGTCTTTGAAGAATAACAGTTTTTAACAGCTAATACTCAAAATGATAAACTAAAAAATTCGAATTCTTGGTGCGAACTAATTTTTGGTGGGAGTATAGAGTTTTATAAGATAAAAAACTTCAAATCATTTATGTTGGAATGTACGGAGAAATTATGTCAAAAATGTTAGATAGTATGAGAATAAACTTGTGAATGGATTATAATATCAACGATCGGCCCCTGATATAACATATACTAGCATACTTTATGTAAAATGTAATTGAATCACATCTCCTTTTAAGAAAAGAGAGGGTCATGCCACTGTAACAGTCTAACTGAATCTCCATCTCCTTTAAGAAAAAGAGTGTCTCTGACTCTGTCTCTGGTTTTCTTTTGGATCATTAATCTGTTGCTACTACTTTAAAGAAAGTTAATTTTTATGTTTGAATCTTTTAGACATACAGAAATAAAATGTTATCTGAAGTATATCAAAAAAGAAGTGTTCTTTTTTTCTTGGTATACAAAAAAGAAGTCTACAATGCATAACAGTTTAAAGATATCTGCTTTGTCATTCTACTCAATGGTCTCTATTTCTCCTTCCTCTTTTCTTTACTTTGGAAATTTGATTGTACGTTATTCCCTATTTCTCTTCACTAGTTTTAGCAGAAAGTGTAAGTTCATAGGTCAATAGTACCAAAGATATCATCCCTAAAGATTTGCCATGACAAAGTTGAGTATTAATGTCATAATCCTTAAAGGTGTAAACCTACATTTTTTGACTTTGTTATCAACTTTCTCTTTACTGGGACGCTGTTGGTCTTGGGATTAAAGTTCAAAGAGATGTTATATGATTCCTGTGGGGATTTGACCCAAGTCAATGAGTGTTGACTGACAAAGATTACAGTGTACATTTCCGAGTGACTACTACGGGAGGTTACCAAATCCCATATACCACATAAAACGATTCTCACTCCAATTTATTGGTATTCTCAATGGAATTTTGTAACCATGTAACTATTTTCTTAATTTTTTTGGCAAATCTTGTTATGTTTGGGTTAGTCATGCCAATTATGACTTCAAAGAGCTTAGGCTAGATGTAGTATGCCGGATTGTTTCCAAACCAATCACTGGCGGAGCCATGATTGAGTGAAGGAGAATGCAGAAAGAATAATGCACATTATGCAGGAAAACAATGAATAAAAGTGCAAATTTAGGAGTCTTTTGTACAACATATATTGGCTCTGGAAGCTAGTTCCCAACTGAAGGCAATTGGCTCTGCCCCTAAAATTAATGGCTAAAAGTATCAGAGTCCAGGCATACGTTCCAGAGGGACCAAATCTAGAGGTCTTCGGCAAAAGATAAGATCAATCTACATTTTTTATCTTAGTATTTTGACGAAAACCAATCAACATTTTCAGTCAAATTATAGATACCCGGAAATGTTACTTTGGCAACAAGCTTTTTTGCAGAGTTCTTCGATAATGTCCAACAAAGGACCACAAAAGGACTCTTTAGTTTCAATCATCTTTAATCAAATTGTCTCAGTTTTCATTATCAAATGCCATAAAGAATGAAAGATATTTCGAGATAATTTATAAAAACAAGAGACTACTGTTTTAAGAGATTAATGGGACCAATAAGATTAGTCGGCATTCAAACAATTATGCTGCAGGCTGCGGCCACTACAATAGTATAATGCCACCCAGAGTATGAGCAACAAATAAATATGGTGGGGGAAGGAGAGATCTTGGCCATCTTCCCATTGCGTTGCTGTTTCAACTCAATAATGCAGTCTTTTTGTTAATAAAATAATGATAGAAAATACGTCGTTAGTTTGCCACTTGCTTGCTTGCGGCAACATGCTGTTCATTTTCCTAGTTAGCACGCATTAAGCGAAACAGATTTCTCGTTCAGAGTGATTACAGTGTCCATATAAGTTCCGTGCACTGTTGCATTGGCGTGCATGAAAATAACGTGCACCCTGCCGCGTCTCCTTGTTGATCCCTTTGTGCCTCCTCCTAATGCCTTGAAAACCCTTTTTTTTTCTCTCGGGAGCAGAATTTCAGTTTTGGGAACCATATATACAAGTGGCTGGACAACAACAGACTTTATATCATTTTCAATTAAACAAAATCCCTGCAACAAATAACGTGGATCATGTTTAATATACAAGAGCTTTTTCTTTATTGCTCTCTGTGTTTGCTGAAATTGTGCAATGTGGTATTCCCTATTGCACATAGGGAAAGACATGTAACTTTGCTTTACAGAGAAAAGCTTAAAACCAAGCTAAAAGAAAAAGATAACTGAGCAAAGCAAAAATTGTAGGACCTTTCCCAGTTTCCCTCATGTCTATATCATTGTCACTGAAAACTAGTCCAATGTATCGCAATCCATGCAGGATCGATTAGGATCCAGCCATCATCACCTCCACATTTTCACTCCCTCACATTATTAAGAATCTCTTTTCTTGCTCGTATATAAAACCACTAGGCATATTCCGAAAAAGATTCAAACAAAACGGAGTTATCAATGGAGAGTGAAGGAATCACAAAGGAACAAGAACTTCTTAATAGAGGTCCATGGAAACCAGAAGAAGATTTACTTCTTACTAGATACATTGAGACCTATGGCGAAGGAAAATGGGCTACTGTTTCTAAGAGATCAGGTAACTCTCTCTTTCTCGCTAACGCGATTCGTCAGTTGTGGCTATTTAGTGAGTGCATTTTGTACTCTTAGCGTCATTCTGAATGTGTTTCTTCTGTTTGTAGGTCTTATGAGAGGTGGAAAGAGTTGCAGATTAAGATGGAAGAATTATCTTAGACCAAATCTAAAACGAGGCGATATGTCAGAGGCAGAAGAAGACCTTATCATTCGCATGCACAAACTTCTTGGCAACAGGTTAGTTTCTCACAAATTCTACTGCACTCTGGCCTAAACTTATGTAGCTCTAATGGAGCCTAGCTAATTGATTTGTTATGAATGAAGGTGGTCACTGATAGCAGGCCGGTTGCCGGGTAGAACAGATAATGAAGTTAAGAATTATTGGAACACGCATTTAACCAAGAGGGATGCTAAACCAGAAGTACCCATGTCCAAGAGAAGGAAGCTAATTGATCATTTAGCAGACAAGGAGAGTACTGAATCTACCTGCGAGGACCGAAGTCCTGACTGCAAAACTAATGACGAGTCAAATAATGAAACAGAAAGAAGCACCATAAATGGAGTAACAGAAGATGAAAGCAAAGTTGCAATGAGTGAAGTGGTTTCTCATTCTTGGATGGATGATCATATGAAGTGCAGCAGCAATAATGATATGCAATCTCATTGGTTTCCAATGGATGGGAAATTCTTCGATGAACCGTACTTGACATCTCTTGACTCGATGTATTTTCTCGATTCATATTACGGAGTTGGTGTGGATAACTATTCTTGGACTGAATCTTTTACGTACGGTTTGGACGATCTGTACCCGATTTCATATAGTTAGATTCTAGGTATGTTCTTGGTTGGTGTTTTTTACTTTCTTGCAAAGGTCTTCCTAGTGTCAATTTGTTTAATTATGGCTTTTTTAGAGTTCATGATCATGTCTTCGAATCTAGATTGTTTGTGTACGTAACTGTCTTTAGTCATGAACTAAGATGGTGATTAGATGTAATAAAGAAGAATCTCAACTTTTCATTTTGACACCAGCGGGGAAAGTCATAATGTTGTACAATTACAGAGTCAGGATTAAAAGTAAGAGGTGACAAACAATTCTATTGCGCAGCACTAATAATGCATAAAGGGCAAAGGCAAAAAGAAAAGGTAAACTTTGAGAGCCAGTTGGTAAATGCATCTTGCACATACCTGGCTCTACCCTTTAATAGCGAGGCTGCAACTGTGGTGTATGTAAATTGAGAGAATGATTTGGAGGATCACAGATCCCTCTATTTACCAGATCACCGACTGCTGATAGCAACATGTAGTGCAATGCACACGCTTGCTTAATCGAAGGAACCGATGAACAGGCTTCATGGGTACATGCTGAAAACAACTGCCAGTTTTTAAGGGTCAGGTACCAGGGATAAGAGGACCACCAAAAGTGTGCCCTACTACTAGTCTAATTCGAAAATAGGAAAAGGAAAGCAGAAAGCAAGATGCAAATAAGATCAGTACCTTAACACAAGCAGAGAAGCCTTTTTCAACTGGAATCATAATTTGAAGTGAAACAGTATTGATCTCACAATGACTACATTTTACATAACTAAAACCCCTGTTTGGTTAAGTAGGGCGAAACTGTAAAATACCACTCAAAATCACAAAAAAAGAAAGAAGGAAAATCAAACAAACAAAGAGTCATAAACAATGCCTCCTTGTCCAAACACTAAATATTTACTGAGCTTTTGGTTTCAACAATATTTGATGCCATCCTATGCAGAGTGAGCCACTTCTTTCGAATCCTGTTCCTCAGAGATTAAATCCGATTTATCGTCAACACTTGATAACCCATCTTGGAAACCAGCCAAAGGTACTTCTTCCTTGAATATCTGTTCATTTTGCAAATCAGATAATTTCTCTTCAGATTCTCCTTTTAGAAGATCTACAACTTCGAGCATATTCGGTCTTTTCTCAGGTTGATTTTGAGTACACACAAGTGCAACAATGGCCACACGCTTGAGTTCCTCTTCCACATAGTTCCCGTTCAGTTTTGGGTCAGCAACTTCATCGAATTTCCGCTGGCGAACCAAAGGTAGGGCCCAATCAATGATTGTTCGTTTGGTTGTTGGATTAAGCTTCTCTATTGGTTTTTTCCCACTAGCAAGCTCTAGCAATAGTATTCCAAAGCTGTAAACATCACAGCTCTCTGATGCCTTCCCCAGCATTGCGTATTCAGGTGCGAGGTAGCCAAGGGTACCCTTCACCCTTGTGGTCACATGAGTTGCTCCATCAGGAATGAGCTTTGCAAATCCGAAATCAGCAACTTGGGCATTGAAGTCTGAATCAAGTAACACGTTGCTTGCTTTGATGTCCCTGTGAATTATGTGTGGCACAGCATGGTGGTGAAGATAGCTGAAACCAATAAAGTGGCACATTTGAGCAAACAGTTAAGGACTTGTCAGAATCAACAACAAGAAATAAATGAACATCGAGAGATATCAAGGGAAAAGACTTACGCAATGCCCTCTGCAGACCCAATTATGATATTCATACGCCGCTCCCAGTCAAGTAAGTATTCTGCAGAGTGCTGCCCATGAAGATGGGAGAGTAAACTCAAGTTAGGCATGTAATCATACACAATAAGCCGCTCCTGCCCTTCAGCACAGTAACCCCTTAAACTCAATAGATTCTTGTGCCTGACTCTGCCCAATATCTCAACCTCGACAGAGAATTCCATATCGGCTTTGGTGCTCCAGACCTTTAGCCTTTTCACAGCAATCTGCAGAAGACATTGGATGTGAACCTAACACTAAGGTAACAGGAAAAATAAACAGCAAGATAAAGCCAGATTTGGTGAAGCCCACAAAGATTAAAGTAACCATCTAACTTTATTTTACAGTACCAAGTACACACAAAAATATACGGCAAAAGAAAATGACGAATTTCATTTTAAGGAGCACCCAAACCCGCCAAAGACTCTGCAACGGCATACTTCTTTACTAGTCAAAGACTCAACAGTCAAGAAGGATTAACGCTACAGATAGGCTAGTCTTATCAAACATGCTATCTACAATTAAGCTACAGAACGCTCATTCTGAGCTTGAGCTCGACGGATATTTGTGCAACCCTAGGAACGAGTACTAGCTTTACTTTACCACACTCAGTATTGTAACTTCTCTCAGCTAGTCGTGACAGCGCATAAATTGTAAAGCCTAATTATAAAATAAGCGAAAGTATGAAGACAGCCAGAATAATCAAATAAGTTTAACAACAGCAAGTCTCAGGAAAAAATGAATATAAACTAAGAATAGCAAAATTCTAGAATAAAAAACCACTTCGACATACTTATTGTGGCACTGTTCATTGTACTTCTACAAACTTAGGAACCAAGTCAGACGTTTAAAACAAAGCAAACCATCTCGCGAAGAAAATTTCCTAGAACCACATAAGTGGAATGATGTTATCAAGGTCCTGAATCCATTAAAAATCAAGCTGTCATGGTTTGCCCATGATCCCCTGGCCGGTACCCACATCAAAGCCATCAATGACTAATCTATTATCACTTCCCCATTCTGACAATACTTCTAAGAAGACTCTACACACTAAGATCTCTACCTGGCCTGAATGCAATTATATTAAAGAGTTAAAAGACACTGAAAGGGAGTAGACTAGAACCCTCAAATCAATACTTTAGAGGCAATGTGCAAGAGAAGTCGTTCTAGAAAGATAGATGATGACACAAAACTCTATTATTACTTTAACCAGCACAAAGATGGACAAATGGTGCCCACAATCAAACGAATCCTACCAGCAGTTCTATTCATTAGCTCATAAAACATAATCAGAACTCTGATTTAAAATGTTACACATAAGAAGCTACACAGTAAGAAGAAAATCGCTAATACGTCTCCAGTACAAAGCTAATTAAATAGAAGAACTTAGTAATATCATATTTAGACCATTGACAGGATGAACTCTTATACTCAAGTCACATAAAGCAGAAAGGTATTGGAAATTATTATTATTTTCCAAACCAATGCAAGTTAAACCTTCTCTGTTTCAGCTCTTAATTACGTCTGTTAACCATTGTATTAAGAGAACAAATATGTAATCAGTACGTAGTCAGCCATCGTATGTTATCTGATCAAGTACATCATGCTGATTGTCTTAATGAAACAGTTGCAGGGCACATGCCCCTACCATTTTTTATTTTCACCTATATTCATACACAAACACAAAAGCGAAGCATCATTTTCTAAGTCTATTGTGCAAATCATGATAGCGTACAAACAGTGCTAGGACCACTCATGTTCATTTCTTTGTGAGGTATCAATCACATTGCAAGGGTGGATAATGACAGTACTACTACCTTTGACGCACTACACATGATACACCTCCATAAGGATAACTAGAATTTCCTCTTGCACACATAATTCCTCTTATAATAAAACTATCAATAATCATTCATTTCCAAAAGCATTTAAGTATTAATAAATAGAGAGAATTCACACAGAAAAAAAATACCTGAGATCCATCCCATAATTGTCCCCAATAAACACTGCCAAATCCACCTTCTCCAAGCTTATTATCATAATTAAAATTGTTTGTAGCTGAATGTAATTCCTTCAAAGAAAATATCCTCCACCTTACTGTTTTCTTTCCCTTGTCTTTCCTGCAAATCAAATCAAAAACCCAATAACAACTTTAACTTCACTCTCAAAAGTACCTAAACAAAATCCCCCAAAAAATTTCCAATTCTAATTTTTGAACTAAACCCATTTCTCAGTTAACACTTAACAGTACTAATCGCTACAGAAATCTCAACTTAATTAGGGTTAATTTTATTTCAAAAACTCCAGCTTAACTACAAGCAAAACAAAGAACTATTTTATCAATAATCAAACCTAAAAACAAACAACAACTTAAAACAGATCGAAGTGATCTTCAGAGCTTTAAACTTACCGATTTGATGTACTTTTCCCACAACACAACTTAGCAAATGAAGCCATATCTCTTAGTCTTACTGATTCAAATCGGGTTTTTTCCTCTTCTTCTTGTAGTTGAGTGTTGAGAGAGATGAAGGAGACTTTCTTTAGAGGGGAATCGTAACGGTTACAATGGAAGCAGACATATTAGGGGTGGCGAAAGTGATGGCAGAAAGAAGAGAGAGAGAAGAGAGAGCCAACCAGAGTCTCTCCGGGTAGTTTTTCAGTTCAACACAGTAGTTATTGTTTTTATTCGTTTCAACGTGCGCCTTTGCTTTATTCTTACACTTGCTTGGTTGGGTGTGCACAACAGGTCACCAAGAACTAATAAACAAGAGACCATTTCACCGGTCAAACAAATGAAAATTAGAGCAAAGCACTATGGTATTCGACCATTTCACCGGTCAAACAAGAGACCATGATTTTGGTTATGCATGGCCGAATACTCAGTATACGAGGAATTAGTAGTTAGCGGACCGGTAATTAGTTTTTTGTCTGACTAAAATGACTCATCTGGATTTGACTTATTACATCTGAATTTAATCTATTAGGTTTGACTCAAAAAATTATTAACTAGTACAATTATAGAAAACTTTTGAATACAAAAAATATATGCCCAACCAATCAAATACAAAATAATACCTTACTCCAATAGTCTCGGGTCAGATCTTGAATCAGACATCTGAAAAGTGAAGAAGAAAAAGAAAACAAAATATTTGACTCGGGACGAAGTCAAATGCCAAGTCAGATTCAAATGAGACCCAAACAATTTACTTTTGTCACCGTTTATGCACGTCATTTGCAGAGTGTGCATTTAGAGTTTTATCTTCTGTTTCTTACCGGTGGTTATGTCACAGGGGAAGACACAGGTAATAGTCGTTGTATTGATTTGTTCTTTGGATTTTGAAATCTCACACAAAGGCAAAGGCAGCAGCTTGTGTTGTGTGCATACCAGGTAAGCAACAACTAACCTGGACCGCATAATCAATAGACTCAAATACACAGAATACCAATGATAGGAGAATCCTAAGCAACAAAAGAAAAAATGATAAATTCGAAATCACAATTGTATATACACATTAGAACTTTTTAATTAAGAAAGTCTTTTTTTACAAAAAAAATCAGAATTACACGCACCAGGACCACCATGTATACAATTATGTCCGAGTGAAAAACGCTCAACTGATTTTTTTGTGAGCTCAACATCGAGAGGAATTAAGGGTATATCTAGTAGGATCGCAACATGATAAATTCTGCGTGTTTCTTCGAAGGAACAGAGAAGAGGTTTCCTTGGACACTACAAGGTTGAACCAGAGCACAAACAGTTCCCAAAAAAGAAAAAGAAACAAGTGTCAAGTAGCGGTTTTGGTATTATGATGTAGACATTGTAGAGAACATATCAAGCAGGTGTCAAATCACAGAAGGTACGATTTCAGAAGTATCTCTCTAAATGGCTTTGCTTCTTCTCAAACTAAATAAGCAAATAAAGAAAGAAAATAGGGACACAAATAAGAACTTGGTACTGGTCATACCTTTACTACAGTTGAATACATAAAAATACATTACAGTAGCATAGAAAGATCTGGATTCTACATATTTGTCGAGTATTTACATGGGAGCCTCGAATGGTGTTCTTTTAGCTAATGTTTCAAGGGGGTTTTGAACACCCAAAGAAGAAGAAAAAGGGATCATCTGGAAATTCTATATCATCAGCTTCTCCTGAAGGAAAATACAGAAGCCAGACCAAAATTACTAGTACCCTCTCCTCCAAGTGTTGTCACATTACCAAACTACAATATCCTTGGGGTTCATGCAAGTATTAATAAAAGCCACCTGACTAGGTAAACTTGTCCTCCCGGTCTCCTTCAGCCATGTTGTCTCCCTCTTCTATATTACTGAACTCAAGAAAATGAGTTGGCCTGTGATCTTCGTGATAATACTCACGAGGTGTTCCAAGCTTTATCCCGTACTTCAGATTAGGGTTATGCTTCACTCCATTGAAGTTGAAATTCCACGATCCACTGTCGGGAACCTGAAAATACAAAGCACCAGTAAGCCTCTAGTTCATCAGATATAAAAAAAAAAAATAAGAAACAAGGAAAATTCTTTCAAATAGGTTTTAAGTTCTAGATCATCCATAAGAGTGGAGAGATCTACAATAGAGAAAGCTAATCACTGTGAACATTTTCCAAAGGGACCAAGAGAGTGTCAGAGAAGGAAACATATAGACTATACATGGACATATTTAGCATCAAGAAGTGTGTTAATCTTTACCATGTAAAACCCTAGGAAGCGATCACTGAGGAGCATCTGAACCTTCTCATAGAAAGTTGGAAGGTAACCATGAGGATTGCTTCCGGAGACCTTGTTGGCACGCCCCCACTCGTACCCTGAAGGGGTAAGTTTGTAGGCAGTTAATGAGCATGAACCTGGAGTGAAACTGCAGGTCAAGATGATACACTTTTCTCCATCCCACTGCTTGTTACTTTCAAGAATTTGAGCATGGCCAGTCAGATCCTGCACATAGTCAGTAACTCAACTTTCAAAGTTCGTCTCAGTAACTTCGAACATCGCACAAGAAGAGTCGACACAAACAAGGATCTTTACAACAACAATGATGATGATCAAAGAAAAAAAAAAACATCAAGTACCTGTGGGGACAGCTGAGGAAGCTCGTTTGGTTGAGTATGCATCCACCCAAGCGGCTCCAGGTCGTTCAGGAAATCATGCTCTGGCAGAGCCAATGGAAGTTTGACATCTTGATGTGTACCCAACTGAGGAACCATGACAATACAGCGAATCTCTTTCACTTGAGGGTTGTCAGGGGGGCTTACACCATACAGGTAACCTGCAATTTGTGTTCGGAGATCTGCTACACAGATGAACTTCTTCAAAATGTTCTTGGGCATGATATAAGTGTATCCTGTCTCCTGCTCACAAGAACCACATTAATCCAGAATCAGAAAACTCTCTTTAACCAGGAAAAAAAAAAGAAGGAAAAAAAGGAAGAGAAAAACAAAGAACGAAAACATCAACCAGATGAATTGAATTGTACCTTAATGTCCTCCGAATTAACATAAATGTGATTAACACGGAGATAAAGGTTGGTGGCTGAAATTGCTCTCACACGCCAATCGGTTTTCGATACATGCTGTTGGGTCTCAAAAGGACTCGTCGTGGTGACAATGAGTTCTTCACCATGCACATTTGTCGTCTTTGTTGTGACTGCTGTCAGCTGGCTTGATTCCTTCTGCTGCTTTTCAATCTCTTGTATCTGCTGACGTTGTTGCGAGGGTGGAGTAATCTCAGCACCAAGAATAATATCACGAATCTCGGACTGGGTGAGTGCCGATGTGTTCACATTATTCTTCTTTGCATAATCTGAGAGTATAAGATCCCTCAAAGCAACCTCTACCTGCGTTAAGGAAATTCTTAGTCAGCCCTTGTTTGCTCGAATACAAAACACGCACACATTTGACCACATAATATTCCCATTGGTTGAACACGGTAAAACAGGAATTACCTTCATCCATTGATCGTCAGTGAGAGAAGGCCAAATGTGATGTGGTTCAGTGACAACCGTTGTATCCGGCTTTAGCAACATCTTTGCCTTCTCGTTATTCACATGCAAGGCACGCAAGATTAAAATCAAACGCGAGAAAGCCGTGTAAGACGATATGCTCTTCAGCCAATCATCATAGAGATTGAACAGAAGCATTTGTGGCTCAGTCGCCTTTAGAATCAAATCACCAAATTTCTCAATCTTCAAGCAAGCCTGGAATGGAAGCTGCAACTCACTGCCTTTGATAACCACATTGGGGAAATCAAGCAAGTGGACCTCCAGAGGGTCAAGCATTCCCTTACGAGTGACGATAATCTGCTTTGGCTGCTCTTCAACTGGCAAGGACCGCACAAGAGCAGCTACTTCCTCGGCAGTTTTCCACTTGGCCAGCTGTCCGAGACGTTTCTGCCCTGCCCACACACTTGTATGGATGACCTATAGACACCACATATGTATGTTAAGACCATGAGGTATAAACACTGAGATCAAAAGCAAACACAACAAATCAGCAAACAGTCCTGAAACTGTACCTTCAGAAACAATTGCCCAGTCCTTGGGTTGAATATAAAAATAGCACCATTGATGGGCTTAGTCGTGAGATTCCCTTCAAATGTTTTGTGGATAGTTACACGATACACATTGGTGTCATCCACAAACCATATTATTTGATTGCTGAAAATCTCTCCATAGTTTTGAGATGACAGATATGGCTCTGTAGGCTCAGAAGAATACAACTGTAACCCCTTCCTGATACGCTCCCTCAAAACATACAAAGCTGGATTTGACTGCAGATGAAACAGGAACCATCAGTTAGACCTAGGGGGGGTATTTTTAACCTAATCGACTAGATTATTGGCCTCTATTAACAGCTAAAAAATACGTCAAATCATTATGGGACATTCTGAAATGACTTGTAAACTTACCTTCATGATCTTATTCATGGCTTGAGCAAGAAGTGGCTTCGATCCGGGGAACCAGTTACCAAATGCAGAATGCAAATTGTATGCCAAATCAATACCAATCATCACTCCTGTAACACATAATCCAATTAGAAATATAGTAATATAACTCCACAGAAGCAACACAAAGATGGGTGAATAAGAATATAACAGAAACAGAGACATACCAGTCGGTGAAGGATAGATAGACATGTTGTCAGTTGTATAATCCATAAACTTTGCTCGAGTGTAACGTTCTATATCATGGGAATCATAGTCACCCCAGCGAAGCTGTACATCTATCCAGTATTTATTGCTTGCTTTCTGGTCGAACACATCCTTTGACTCGGCAACCAGACTAGGCTTTGACATAGGCCACCGATGGGCAGCAAAAAGAAGAATATCAGCACAGGAACTATTCATCTTATAACTCTTCCTTGGATGAATTGTCTCCTTCTGCACAGTTTCTATTTCCAGTGCATCTAACTCTTGATCTAAAACTTGGCACAGATCCATAACTACACTCTCGTGTACCTTTTGCCACAAATGAGCACGGAATATCTGAATCAAAGATATCTTCAAAGTGGGAATCTTTCCATGCATGAATATACCCGTCAGGTCTAATTGAACTTGGAAACCAACATACACATTAGCACGATTTATGGTAGGTGACCACCAAAGGGTAAACCTACGGTTGGGTATTTGGTTAAGCCCAGATCTCTGTGCATTGGTCAGCTTCTTGTATTTCATAGACTCCTCAAAACCAGATGCTTTCTCCCAAAAAAGACCTTCCCAAGTTGGAAAGCTGAAACACACAACAACAATTCAAGTTAGTCACAAGATCGAGAGAGACTGCCCCTTGTGATTTTATAGTATGGAGAACTGCAAAAGAAGATCACTAATATCGTAAATGGCACAACTATTTCTAAAAGGTTTAGACGACAATGGGACACCCTCACACAACTCACAGAATTGAGACTAATAAGACTCGGGCATTTTAAAATAGATTGTCCTACGAAAGGCAATACTACATGCTTAATCAGTTCCCTTTAACATAATAGTAGATCAAAATGGAACAGAAAGTAACTGGGACTTACTATGTTCCCTTGAACAAGGTATGCTCCAGAATACCCTCTACTCCTCCAAGTGCCTGGATGACATCCGTCCTGTAGTTATTCAAATTCCACAATTTCCCATCGTGTCGCTGGTGAGTCCACCAGAAAGGATTCTGCTTTAGAACTTGATACTGCTTAAAGTCAGTACGCACTCTCCATCCCTTGTCATATGCAAGAGTGTGCCGATCCTTTTGAAACAGAGTATTGATTCGAGGTATTCCCCTATCCCAAGAATCCTGCATTGTTCGAGAAAAGAATTTAACGTCAAGAATCATGTATAGTGCGGTGAAATGCTGCCAGTGCAGGTTTTACCTACAACAAGGCAACAACAAAAATAAACCATCTTAAGCTCCGAAAGTAACAATGAAAAACCTCACCTCAAGATCCTCGAGAGTTAAGCGCCTGTTCTGGGACTGTGCCTCCTGCCTCTTCAATGCATACTCGGCCCAAACACGTTGTGAATCTATGAACTCACTCTCCCATGGCTGTCGAAACATAGATATTAGGTTTATACATCTGAGATCTATATGCAAACAGGCAACATCCATAGGAAAAATTAGGTTTGAAGATCATACCTGTATGTAACGATAAAGATTTGGAATTAGCTGGTCCTCTTCATGACTCATACCACTCCTGAAATGAGTTACCCCAACATCTGTTTGTTGACTGTATCTAAGGTCACTTTGTGGAATCAATATGTGACCCATCGATAACATACCAAGGCCTCCTATTTCTTTCGGCGTGTAGAAAATGACAGGTGGAAATCTGAACAGATATAGAAAAACGTTCTATATTAAGTTACTATTAATCCAAAACTTTGTATACAGTTAAAAAAAGGTAAATTACTTTGATGAGTGTAATAACAGGGTGTTTTACCTGCTAGGCATTTTTGAATTTAGCCCAATCTTGATACGAGTTTGAATTTTATTCTCACACTTGACCAGCAAATCTAGTAGTTCCTGGGTATGCACAGTTGCTTCTCGGAAATATGTCATAAGACCTGCCAAAGCGAAGTTGGACACCAAGGTTACACGAGCTTGCAAATTATATCAACTGGCAGGATAAAGCAACACGTGCAATGGACATCAGGAAACAAATAAACGTACCTATAAGAGCTGTATTCCACTTGTTAACAATTTTTGTGAATGTCGTTGACCCTGACGACATAAGGATCTGCCTAACACGATTTTCAAATACTTTCATATGCTCATCATCCACACGTAAAAATGCAACTGCAGTTCGTTCTTTAGTTTGTTCATTCTGCAGATTCCAGACTCCGTCCTTTGTATTGCTGAAAGCCTCTTGAGTCATTCTTATCTTCGGCAGTATCCGCACTTCAAATCCACACCTACACCAAAGAAGGTAATGAATTATTTGATAATATAGCTAAAAGTGAAGTAAGACTGGTCATATGGCCAACAAACATATACAAACTGAATAAGCAAGTCACCAAGCAGGTAATATAACTGAGTAACATGATATATTTCTATTCTGAGATTCAGATCTTGAATCTAACAAATGAGACTTATCTAACCATGTAGCTGTCTTATGAATTGACAAAGTTGTAATGCACAACACTTGAGTGCATTCTTAAGCTTGAGAAGGTTAACATGACATCATGTGCAAATAGATATGATCAATGTTATCACAGACTATCAAAATGAGTAACTGATGATAATATTACAAATACGTAAGAGAGAAGTAACAAAGGAAAGAACTCTTACATGCTGAAGAGCAAATTGGGATTGTCCTTGCTGAATACAGAAACAAAACTGTTCTCCCACTCCAAAGTGGTGATACTTCGAGGAAGCCGATTTTTCATATCCCAGAAAACACTTCGCCCAAGGTTAACTAAAAACAACAAACGAAAAAAACAAAGATGAATATCACGAACAGTCTTGCGAGGGAAACAATGCAGATCAAGGAAACAATGAAGATCAAACATCCAAGGGAAAAAACACTTACCATCATGTTTCATGAGCCTCATTCTTGCATCTCTTGGCCAACACTTCTTGTTGTTATACCCAACCATGTTTTCATTGTTGGGATCAGGATGTTCAGTAAGATACCGCTGGATAAGATCTCGTGCCTCTTCATGAGTAAATCGGAACAAAATGTGCACTCTATCTATATATCGGGAATATAATCGGATTGGATGCCGTGTTTCAACTTTTGTATCCCAGAAAGTAATGAATTCATTTGGCATCTGAGGAGGGCCTGCGATTTCGCTCGCCCGGGTCAAACCAAGGAGCAAGAGATCCAGCACGAGTCCATAATACTGAACAACAAACGAGGCAAATTGAAGACCACGAATCAGACCATATGAGTTAGTGTGGCTCATATCCTTGTAAGATAACACGACATTATTCTTAGCAGTAACGTAATCAGCAATATTGTGGTCCAGAACCAAACGCAAAAGCCTGCAAAAAAAACACAGCAATACACATCAACATCAACCAAAAACTATGGTGCACATCCGTAATGAGTTTGGAGCACGACAGTTTATTACCTATTAAGCATAGTCAAGTCGATCTTTTCAAAGAACTTCTCAAACTTCGTCTGCAGCATCACCACACACTGCCCATCACCGGTGTCCCATATACCTTGCAAGTTATTGATACCTTGACACCATTTATACACTAAAAGTGGAGGTGGTTCAGAGTCGGCAGGCTTAATCCAATTGGGAAATAGATGACGTTTGTCCCCTTCATACCAAAGATATTGGTCAAGGTATGCATCTGTAATCTTTTCCAGTGGCTCAATCTCGTACACCGGAATCAGGTAACTGTACAAGTCCATGAACTCAATGCCAACCTGTCACACAAAAGAAAGAACACATAAGCCTTCTATATATTAAGCACACAAATTACGAAATTATGCAGATAGAAAACAAACTCACCTCTTTAAAAGCACGCTGTGTAAGAAGGTGACGTTTTATTCGTGACAACGCCTCATGAGGATTGTCATAGGCTTGTTCGATGAGACCTAATTCCTCTCTTTGTGACTGGTTTAACCTCACCGCCACACTATATGATTCCTTCAGCCTCTCTAATGCAAGAATGAGGAGCTTTGTGTCATGCTTGTAGGACAAAGGAGGGAAAGGTATTGGTGAGAACTTCCTTGATTCTAGCCAATGCACAGTCGTGGTGTAAATAGCAACAGCTTCTTCTGGTGTGACATATGGACCATCCTTCAAATAATTGTGTTGTCGCTCCTGTAATTGGAGGGAACAAGTAAATAAACAGAAACTTGCAGTAAAAATGACTTCACTATAAGCAAAAATAACCAGCATTGAATAACTAAAATAAATCAAATACCTGTTCAGCCTTTAACCACAGACGAGTCAATCTTCCTAAATTCTTTCTACAAACAGTCTTGTCGACTGTGGCACCTCTTCTAATACGCTCACGATTGTAGTGGGCAACATTTGTCCACCAATCTGCTTTTGACTTGACATAACGAAGAATCATATTCTCAATTGGAACAGGTAGACCAGGAACCTTCCAAGGAATGTTAGCTTTCCAGCAACGCCATGCTTCACTAAGGTGCTGCAAGATAGTCCTGGCTTTATTTTGCTTAATACCCTCTGCAAATAAAATTTTCCATAAGTAAAAGGTGACAATAAAATAATTTGAAAAAGGGTATGTGCCAGAGAAAAAGATAATTACCTGGCATTGCATCAAGCACATCATGCATAACAGCAGCTCGAAGTTCCAAGTCGAAGTGACTCTCAACACGTTGCTTAGTTACGGTCTTGGCAACTCCCTTAGAATGACGTCCTTCAAATTGCCTAGCTAATAAATTTCCAAGCCATCTTTCCAACAGAGGCACAATTCCACGAAGGAAGAACAGCCATACCCTCCACATAGGCGCCCAGAAACCACAGCCAGGTCCTTTCCCAACAGGTCCAGTATTGAAGCGGTAATATATTAAGTGCTTCAAGTCTTTACACATTCTGATCTGCCGCATAAGTCTGTATTTGTACCGATACATACCAGTCAGCTGACCAACGTGTGAGAATGTGTACTGAAGTCCATCTGCCAATTGGAATGCATCAACATTCCCCAAACGGAATTGGATGTTGGCATCCACCACAAGTTTCGTCAGACGCAAGATTTCACGACACAGATGAAACGCATTACCAAAACGTGACTTCTTACGTTCCTTCGTAGTAAGAGTCTTCACGGGTTTCAGATTAAAATTGTAATCAAGATGGAGATAATTCAAATTTTTTCTGTGAATCAAAAGATTCAACATGTTGTATCCTTGCTTACAAACTTGAAGACCGGCTTCAGCCCAATCCAACTCAGTACTCTGGAAAAACTTGGTAGCTTGGAGTGAACGGAACAAGTGCTTCTTCTTCTGAGCCTTGGGTGGTCGGTGATGCAACTCATTCAGCACAAAACATTTCAACAATTTCTGGTAACTCACCCGGACTTTAACAGGATACGATGGAGGACTGCAAGATAAAAAGGATAACAAAAATATCAAACAAATTAGCGGATTCTGCAACTGGATAAATGCATCTAGCAAGCAGACAGAAGTGGAGAAAAAGCATACCAGTGCTCCTTGTACCACTCTGAGACAAGAGGAATATCTTCAGCACGTCGCATCCTACCAGATCTCATGTTGAAAGGGCGTGGGGCAAACAGTAATGAAATACCTGCAGCGGTAGTATCAGTGTATAGCTGAGTGTTTTGAAGCAAAGGCTCCACCCCTTCCGGCATAACAAACTCATCGTCCTCTTCTTCGTCATCTTTCTTTTCTTTCTTGTCTTTGTTAATGGAAAGTATGGGGTGGATCAAAGGATCATAGTAGAATGCAGGTAAATCAGGATCCTCAGTTTTAATATACATAATCATCGGTGTGTGATAAACACAGAGCTTCACTTTCCTGGGCCTATTGTTGTATAGATGAGGAAACGCAATTCTATACTCCGTCCTGAGAGGAGACCGGATGATAAGTTTATTGATGTCATTAAACTCATTCCAGTCCTCATCCCCTTTCTCCATATCACGATACAAAGGCTCAAATTTGGGACCACCTGGATTAGAACAAATGAACAATGGCAGTTAGAACAATGGATTTCAAAGATACACTCAGCATATGACAGTTGCAGCAAATGGACTTCACAAGGGAATATGATGCAAGTAACCACTTGGGACCACAAGGAAAACCAACAATTGTGTGAACACAACATACATGAACAGAACCTCCTAATTAATGACAAAAGATGATTATCATCGAACTCAACCCCACACCAAACTTCCCAGACGCGCAATAAACAATACAACGATTGTTAAAAAGTAAAACAATACAACTATTGTTAAAAAGTGAAAAAGTAAAACGAGATTTCACTAGAGTTCCTAAAGATTGTTAAATTTAATTTTCCATGTCATCAGAAAAAGAGCATGGCATCCCAACCCCAAAACTTTCAATTGACGTACTCAGTGAGCAATCAACATATGCTGGTTCAAACAGAAGAGAAGAGCTCATACTTGAGGCTAAGACCTCATAAATAATGCATACGACTGAATTATCATGAACCAAGTTTTATATCAAAAAGGCTTGGTTTTCCCATATTTCCACAATGCAAGCAACTTACAATGAGAAAATAACTTAGACGGCAGCAAGCAAATTAAAATGAGCCACTAACTTACAGGCCAAACATCTGATTGCTTATTCAGTAATGTAAACTGTACGAGGAAAAGCAAGAAGCTTACCAGGAATGCACATGTTTAATGCTTTAGCCGTAAAGAAGGATTCCATATCAAATAAGTAGAAATAGTTTCTGTCGATCAAATCAGAAAGAAGCTGTCCAGCAAGACGATGTAGAGTTGCCATTATTGGAAGAGACAGATGCCACCTCCTGTAACTAGGTCCATTGATGAGCTTTGTCTTGACAAGAGGCTTATGGTCATAAAACCATGTATAAACTGCAGAATCTTCCTCTTCATCCATCTCTAATTGGATTGGCTCCAGGGGATCCACATCTAACAGATTGTCAGCATAGTCTAATGGTGGTTCCTCATCATCAAAAGGTGGAAACCGCATCCTCTTGAAATGTCGGCGATCCCTTTTCTCCCTTCGCATCATAATCCACATTGTACCCCACTGAAAGATTTCATAAACATTAGTGGCATGACAGAGACAGCAATAAGCTCAGAATTACCTAAAATTACTCATCCATCCAGCATCCTATTAATTAATAGGTAATTTATTTCAGGCACAAGTTAAATCCAAATGATAAGGAACTTCAACCTCCACTAGCTAAAGGTTGGGAAGAGTAAAAGTGTATGCAAGAGTGAGAGGGAGAGGGTACCTGTGCCAAATATATAGGTTCAACAACCCATGGTATCTCGTTCACGAATGTGATTGCTCCAGTAATGTGATATAAAATCTTCACATCCCGCACCTACAACCACAGAAATTGGAACCTAAGGAGGAGATACGATGAATCCAACCTTTTAAGTGCTAATCAAAACTAAATTGTTCAAATAACACAAAAGGCAGCCGAAGTTAAATTACCTGCTCCCAAGGCATTGGCATGTTCTCAAGCAGCTTGTAGACTGCATGAGGGATAAATTTAAGAGCTCCGAGATAAACTCTTTTATCGTGCCGATATTTCTTGGACGACATGTCTCCATGGTCTCTGTAAATTACCACAGTTAGATGGATAGATTTAGAACAATCAATATAAATATCATATAAAACAAACCAGGACCTCCTAGTACCAAGGAATTGCCAAGATTATCTGGTCTTTTCTCAAAATTTGGGACCTAACCAAGCATCTCTTTCAGAATTTCTTGAATAAAACAATTCAAACCATGGTCACTAACTTCTAATGGTAGAACCTTAATACCTAGCCCTGTGTAAATTTCTTCATCTATTACCTCAAACCCTAATATCTTGGGGTAAGATTTTTAACATTCCAATATGCTGAAAATAATACCAATGAAATTTAAACTCCATATACAAAACATCTAAACCAAAACCCTAAATCACTATACAAAAGAAAAATACAAATCCAAACTACACTTGAAGTAAAATCCATAGATCAGAATCTTATTCACTAACCTGATGATTTTACGAACATGTTCAGGAGGCATATCTTCTTTCTGAGTCTCAACAAAACCGAACTTCCTCTTATCACCATATCTTTTAGAGTTAAGTTGCATCCACTTACGTGCTTTCTCTTCTAAAATCGCTTCAGTTTCAG
Organism: Papaver somniferum; assembly: GCF_003573695.1. Lineage (NCBI taxonomy): Eukaryota > Viridiplantae > Streptophyta > Magnoliopsida > Ranunculales > Papaveraceae > Papaver > Papaver somniferum. The sequence continues at coordinate 134,284,435 of NC_039362.1, read as the reverse complement.
CTGGAGTTGGCGGTATACTATATAATGGTTGCATCGCTGGTGGTGGAGGAATTGAAGAACCACCAGTACCAGGTGGTGCAACAGGTTGTGAAGAGGAGCTACTAGCTCCTCCCACGTTGTTGTTCCACATCTTGTATCACCTCGAACCCTATTCAACCAGACGGATTTACAGTCTTTCTACTAATTCTTTGGAGAAGAAGGTTTAATGGAGTTTTTAGGGTTTTCGAATCTCGACCCTCTGAGAATAACGAGGGATAGAAGAAGTGAGAGAGAAAGATCGAAGGGGAGAGTGTGGAAGCGAGGGTTTTATGAATAGAGTTGGGACTGAGGCGGTGATTATGACCGCCTTGTGTCTATAGACTTGGATACGGGCTTTTACTGACGGTTCTCATACTAAGAGCAACTTAAATGGTCCATATCTTAATCTGATTGTTTGGCAGGCCAGGTGGACGGACAAAGTTGATTTCGTGCAGTGGACAAGGGGATCTTTGAGACAACCATATTCGACTGTTGCAGTGTGAAGCGACCGGCCCAAACAGGCTCGAGGCTCGGCTGCAACTGAACGAAGCATCGGTTCCAATTGATTCGAGCGTCGGCTCAAACTTGCTCGACAACGGTAACATTCCAACAGCAAAAAAAAACGGCCACATTTCCTCACCCCTATAAATTCAACTCAACTTCATTCTTCTTTACACATTTTTATATAAAATTATTTTCTTCCCTACATAATTTCAGCACAAATTCAATCTTTTCTACATATTTTCAACACAAATTCAATCTTCTCTACATCTTTTTTCAACACAAATTCAGCACTCGTTTAATTACCATGCATCGAGCTCAAGATACTAGACGATAAAGAAGTAAAAAAACACCTTAGAATAAATAAGTCAATATCTACCGAGAGACAAGAAGATTCAGATGATAACAATGCCTCGCTACTGTCATGTCCAGAATGAGCAGTTAATGAAGGTTATATGTCCACACAAACAAAGCGGGACAGTACTCTACAAAAAGCAAGAGGTGGTTGGTACGAAATTCAAAAAGTTTATGAAAAACTTCCTCATGGTGTTAAAACTATTGTTGATCAATTTCGTTAGATTACTTTGTACCATATACAAGCGCATAAAAATTCGCCCAAACTAGTGGGTGTATTGATGGAGCGTTAGTGGCTTATTGCACACACGTTTCATTTTCATGACTTCGAAATAGGTATGTCATAGTTTGATTTATATTTTCTATGCAATCAAAACGAGGATTACAAATGAAAAACAATTTGAATTTTTTACAGGCATAACACCATAAAATTGTATTTCCTACTTGGAATACCTTCTGGGGTGGGAGATGATGTTCCATTTGGCCATCAAAGTTGGTTGGCAAAAGAGAGATACAAATATGCACTTCTGTTGTACTTTCAGGTAACAACACAACAAATCATAGAGGTTTATGAAGTGGTGGAATTCCTAATTCCGGATTAAAGATATTTATATTCAACAAATTACATGGTGGTAAGAATCCCCATTTGACGGAGTATGTCCCTGCTAAAGATACAAAAATTGCTAAGGTATTTATTTTATGGATACTTGAAAAGTGGGGTCTAACAACCACAACCAATATTTCGCTTAGCAATCTATATGGACAAACTCCAACATACTTTTAAGAGAATCAACTAGACAGACAGACTCAATCTTATAAAAAGTATATCAAGGAGTTATATCTCAATTTCTCAATTCAATATTTACTCAAGCAAATAGAAATCTGCGAGTCTAATTGAACACAAGAGAAACTAACTTGAAAGGTACCAAAGACCGATGTTCAAGTATCAATCAATTTCAATCAACAACCAAAGATTGGATTTACCAATTGATCGATTCAACGCACAACCTGTGATATTTAAATTATATAACAAAATATAATGCGGAAAGAAATAACACAGACACCAGAAGTTTTTTTGACGAGGAAACCGCAAATGCAGAAAAACCCTGGGACCTAGTCCAGATTGAACACACACTGTATTAAGCCGCTACAGACACTAGCCTACTACAAACTAACTTCGATCTGGACTGTAGTTGAACCCCAATCAATCTCACACTGATCCAAGGTACAATTACGCTCCTTACGTCTCTGATCCCAGCAGCATACTATGCACTTGATTCCCTTAGCTGATCTCACCCACAACTAAGAGTTGCTACGACCCAAAGTCGAAGACTTTGATAAACAAATTTTGTATCACACGGAAAAGTCTACGGGAATAGATAAGTCTGTCTCCCACAGAAATACCTACGAGTTGTGTTCCGTCTTTTGATAAATCACGGTGAACATGAACCAATTGATATACCAGACTTATATTCCCGAAGAACATCTTAGAAATAGCAATCACCTAACAATAATCTAAATCGTATGATGGTGAAACTAGATATTGTGGAATCACAAACAATGGGACGGAGGTGTTTGTGACTACTTTTCTATCTTACCTATCGGAGAAATTAATCTCAAGCCAATCTTACTATTGTACTCAAATACGATAGAAACAGCGAGATCAGACCACGCAACTACAGAGAAAATAGTTGGGTCTGGCTTTACAATCCCAATGAAGTATTCAAGTCGTTATCCTGCAAGGTCTCGGTAGAAACCTAAGGTTAAAGGAGAATTGACTCTAGCTTTTACAACTAGTATCACACAGGAGGTGTGGGGATTAGGTTTCCCAGTCTTCAAATCAGGGTTTGCAATCAATGCTACCTTGGTAACAAAACATTCAATATTCACCGTTAGATGAAAACCTGATTAGATTCAAGCTAATATCTTTCAACTGTTAGATCGAACTTAGCTTGTTATACACAAATGAAATGCACGTTCATTTAGGTTTGTGTAACCGTACCTAAACGTGTACACCTAGTTGGTTCAACAGTAGTTAACCAAATGGTTAGCCATACAAGCACTTTCATATCAACCATATTCATCTTCACGATAACTAGTTCAAATGACTCAAATGAACTAGTTAGAGAGTTGTTCAATTGCTTAGATCTTATAGAAGTATATAAGACACAATCGAAGCAAAATTGGTTTTGATTCACTCGAATCGATTCATGAACATTATAGCCACAATTTACAAATTTCATTTCTTATTATATAAATGTTTTAGTTCATGAACAAATCAATTTTAGAAAGTAACACACTTAAGTATGCGTACGGGTATGCGTACTTAAGTGACCGGATTTGAGTTTGTTTTGGTTTTCAAACTCAGCAGAAATTCACGGACATGAATTTTCCGCCAGTATGCGTATAGGTACGCATACTTTGGTAACCAGATTGAGTTGGTTTTGAAATCCAAGCTCAGCAGAAATTCACGGTCGTGAACTTTCGCCAGTATGTGTACAGGTATGCATACTTACCCAGTCTCCATCAACCATTTAGTACACACACAAGTATGCATACATCTGGTTCCCGGTTTTGGACTTATACACTAATGTGCTAACACACTATATGCTTATATCCAAAGATGGTTACATATTCTAAACTCTCATTTCAATCATTGAAACATTCTTAGAGGATGTTAAACAAAGGTTACTCACACACTATTCTTCATCAAAGCGATTTTCAAGATATTGAAATAATCAACATGACTTTCATGACTTGTAAAGATGAACTTGGCCAAAGCGAAAGTTTTTTTTTTTTTTTTTGCTCAGTAACATGAAAAAGACAAATTTCAGTCTTGCTTCTAGATGTCCCTTTTGTAGAAATGATGAAGAAAACTTAGAACATATAATGTGGAACTGTAATCACAGTGAGATTGTGTGGAGATGGCTAGGTGACATGTTCTGTTTTAAAAATCCAAGATCATTTGAGGAGATTTTTAATTTTGCTAAGCAAAAGAGATCTGCAGTTAAAGAAATATGGATGACCGCTGCATTCATTACATTGAGAGAACTCTGGTTTTTGAGGAATAAATGTGTATTTGAAAATGAAGGATTCAATGAACAAATTATCAAGACTGGAATTCTTAAACTTACTACTGAGAGTGAAGTAAGAATGAAAGGCAAAATGTGGAACTCAGCATATGACTTGCAGATTTTGAAACTTTTTAACATGAGCTGTAGAAGAACTGTCTCAACAAGAATTCAAGAAATCTATTTTTTCCTTCCAGTGAACAATCAGATTTTACTTTGCTGTGACGGTGCATCAAAAGGGAACCCAGGAATGTCAGGGTATGGTTTTGTAGGGAGAACTTCAGATGGTGAATGTATAGTTTCCATGGCAGGAGGTCTGAGAGTGGCTACAAACTACTTTGCAGAAGTTATGGCTTTACTGTGTGCTGGTGAATAGGCTATCAAGAATGGTAAAATGGAGGTTATATTCATAATAGATTCCAAAGCAGTTATTACAGCATTTACATCGGGGCATATTCCATGGTTTGCAATCACAAGATGGAGTAAAATTATTGAAAAATTGCAGTCCTGGAGCTTTATTCACAGCTACAGAGAAGTGAATTTCTCTGCAGATTCTATGGCTAAAAAAGGAGCAAATATGGAAAGAGGAGAAAATTTACTCTTCACAGGAAGACCACCATTCTTACACAGTATGGAAGTTGAAAATCAGCCTTATTATAGACTTTGCCTAATGTCCAAAGCGGAAGCTTACCAATACATATTTCGAGAAATAGATAAGCGAGATAAACTCGGCTCGAAATAACAAATGTGTATAATCGAAGTCTATATAGCAATACGACTTTTGTCTCAAGATAAGAGATGGAGTAGATAGTTGAGTGATAGATAAGTTCAAGTCTCCACATACCTTTTAGTCGATGAAGTTCCACCAGTTCCTTGAGTAGTTCTTCGTCTTTGTATGATGAACGGCGTGGAGTCTAGAGCTCAACTACACTTTCTGTCCTAGTCCAAGACTTAGCTATAAGTAGACTAGAAATCAAGACTTATAGTTTTGGCAACTAAACTTGACAAACAAGCGTGAGATATCAACGCTTGCGAGTTCGACCAAGCAGTGCTTTAACAATACTTGGTTCATGTTTTTTCCCTAATTCAAACTCATGTACTCAAGTGGGATGGCTAGAGGCGTTGAAATATATGGAAAAGATTGCCAATTATGATTGGGGGTCCGCTATATTAGATGAACTGTGCATTTGTATTGATATCGCCTGTTGTGGGGCGTCAAGCATCGAAGGTTTATGGGGCATCCTTGAGGTAAATACGATAATACATTCCTTTGGCTTAAATCAATGTACAACTATCTAGCAAGTTAGTTTAAATACAGTTTACTTTCCTTTATATGTTTTTTACTTCAGTTTTGATGGTATGCATATTTCAACATTAGTGTACCCAAACTTTATGACTACACGAAGAAATATTGGCCAATGATAGTGAGGTATGAAGGTGATAATTGGGGGCCAAGATAAAAAAAAAATGTATGAGCGAGATAACATTCATGTGGAGATACCAAATGTCGATTAGGAACAAATATAATGCTATTTGGAGGTCATGTGTGAATTTTGAAGAATATGACACCGATATTATCTGAAGGATCATAGAATTTTCACTCCAGCGCATGGTGTTGTACAGTCCTGTCGGTGATATTTGTGTTTATTTTTTGGGGAGATATATGTTAAACAATTAGTTAGACAAGTTGGAGAGCCACATAAACCTATACGTATAACTACCATGTACGGGTCGAGATACATAGAGGTAAAAGAAACAGGTTGGGTAAGTTAGGAGACTAAATTCACCCCTTGTGATGAAAACCATTACGATCGATGGTACAAGAGTGTTACAGAGCCGTTAATTCATAGAGAATTTTTAAACATCTATGGGCTAGATTTTATCACATTGGATAGAGCATTAACGAAATTGGATGCTCAATCACATTTACCATCAATCATTCCAACTTTCACTAGTTATCCTACACTAGGAGATTCATCTTCGTCGACCCTTTCAAGACGACGAACCGGATCTTCTTCTTCATCGGCTGGGTCTGATTTGCTAGTTTTGAGTTGGGAGCTATAAACTTTAAATCTTGCCGAAGAGCGTCAGATGCTTCACATTATCTCACAACATCTCGATTGTCGTAATTCTTATACATGCACATCGGCAATTCAAGAACAATTGAATCAAATGGAGTCAAGAGATATTTAAACTTGACGTATATACCTACAACAGTTGCACACATGTGGGGAGACCATGAACTTCAATCCTATTTTTTCTCAGTGTACAACAACTTCATATTCCCAGGAAGTAGTGCGAGAAACGCAAGTACCTCTTGGGAAACAATCTCCATATCATCCAATGCAACATTTTCCAATTCGTCTAGTGCAACAATATCCATATCGTCAGGCCTGTGAACAATCTCCCCAAGGTTATCAAGATTATAGGAGATAATTAAACTTCGATGGCTCTCCAGTTGATGCTACATTCCATGGTTTGGAAATCAAAGAGGACATGTTGTTGAAGGATCTCAAGTTGCAGGATCAAATCAAGGATTTGCAAGGATGCATGTATAAGTAGAGGACAAAAATTATGCTTTATTTTTTAATATTTGTGAATTGAATTTATAAATGTAACTGTTACATGTAATTATTACTACTACTACTAATTTATCTATAAAGTAAATTAAAACTTAATATGAGACGTTCATAATGATTAAAATTTAAAACAACTACATCGGTATCTTGCTCGAGTAGTATGTGTACTTCCCAATACCCAAAACGTGATACCAAAAAACCCTTTAAGATTGCGCAACGAGATGATCATAAGTGAAAATTCTTCTTTTTCATCTTCGCCATTCCTCTCGAGCTTGCAAATACAACATCAACATTTGCCTCACCCTTAAGTCGATAACGATTAACAAATCAAACCAGAACTATGAATTCTATTTTATACCAGATGATTCCAAAACCGAAATATCGAATTTTTTAGTCATTGAAGCATCTACAAACATGATATTACAATCAGCATTACTGTTAAGAAATTCATTAGTCAATCTGCATTCTGACTGAAATGGTTGAGCAGTGGCTGAAGTCTTTTGAAGTGTCTTATACAAAGGCCGAATTTGATGAAGATAATCTAGTTAAATTTTAATATCTTGTATGACAAATACATGATTTTGTGCCAAGCATTCTATACTAGCCTTACACCTAGGTTTCCATATCTGCCAAAGCACAACAACATACTTATGTTCATCAGCTAATAAATTATGAGTTTGTTGAACATTTAAACAACTAATCATTCCATTCATGAATGCTATATTATGGTTAGCTAAAATAGAGAAGGGTTGAAGAAAGCTATCAAACCAGACAACTTTTGTGAAAGCATATTGAATAAATAGATGTCTCATAAACTCATCAGAAGCACCACATAATGAACATAAAGAATCTTCAGTTATTTCAATTTTAAACAAGTTGGATTTTAATGGTAAATATTGTGTAAACATGCATTTCCACACAAATAACTTCAACTTAGGAAATTAATTTGAATGCCAAAGTTTTTTTGTTTTTTTAATAGGAAAGATAGATTTAATTCATAATCAAATTTCTGGTACATGAAGTTTTTCTGCAATAAGAGAATTTAGCCACTCAGGGGCTCCACTAATCCAAAAAGATGAAGATGCCATTTTAACTGCATCTCTTGCAAGCAAGTCTGCTGCACAATTTGTTTCTCTGGGTACACATGTAATCACCCAATTATTAAAAAACTTTAATAACTCAGCACAATCCCTAATGATAACATTATTTTGCCATTTAACAACTCCAATTTTTCCATTCAGAGCATTGATAACATTAGTGCAGTCTCCTTCCAGATGAATATTTGTGATTCCACTCCCTATTGGTGTTTGTACTGCCTCCAATAATGCCAATGCTTCTGCTTGCTCTACATCTTCTGCTACTGCTGGGATGCACCAGGCTCCTTTAAAGATACCTGCATCATTGATCATGATTAGTCCAGATCCCATACTTTTATTTTCTTTGATGAAAGAATCATCAAAATTAATTTTATGATAGCCCACAGCTGGAACTGTCCATGGCACAGTAAGCCTGTTCCTTATTACTTGACTTTGTTTAGCAGCTAATTTAGCCACATTTTCATTCCATTCCAAGATGGATTTCTTTATCTGCTGAGCTGTTACATTTACCTGCACCTGAACATTATCAAAAGCAACTGCACACCTCATTTTCCAAACATGCCATAAACACATGAGTAATACAGATCAACTTGGTATGACATAAGGTTGCATTGGCACTACTACCAGTAGTGAACCAGCTAGTTATCTTGTCCAACAAATTGTGTCCTAAAGTTATGTTACTATTTGTTACTTCCATAGCATCCCAAACTTCCTTGGTCACATGGCATTCCAAAAATAGGTGGTCCACAGTTTCAGTTTCAATGTTACATAAGGGACACTTAGGATCTATGTTGTGCATATGTCTTGCTAGTCTCTCCCTAACTGGTAAGCAGCTATGGACACATTTCCAAAGAAAATGCAGAATTCTTTGGGGAATATTCAGTTTCCAAAACATTTTCCATGGAAAATTAATGGGCCCATCAGCTGGAGTCTGTATATTACCTGCTACATCAACAACCCTGTAAGCACTTTTCATAGTAAAAAGACCATTGTCAGTAGGATTCCAGATCAATCTATCCTCACCACTTAAAGGAATTCTAATTTTACATATTTCAGTAACAATATTACTATCAAACAGAGCTTCTAGAACTTCTACATTCCATCTGTTACTATTAGGTATCATAAGTTGATCCACAGTTAACATATTACTGGACATAAATCTAGAAGAGAGGGGAGTGGCTATAGTTGGAACCCAAAAATCCTTCCAAATAGAAATCTTTTTACCATCACCTACCTCCCAACAATAGTACTTTTTGATGATGTCCAGGCCTCTAACAATTCCTTTCCAAATCCAACTCCCATCTGCACTGCTAGCATGGAGGTTGTTGTTTGGGAAATATTTGGAACTCAAAATTTTTACCCATTCAACATCAGTTTCAGTTAGCATTCTCCAGGCAAGTTTTGCAAGGAGAGCACTATTTATCTCAGTTTTTTTTTAATATTTAGACCTCCTAAGTCTTTGGACTTAGCTACAGACTCCCACTTTTTAACAAATAGGCCTTTGCCACCATGTTTTTTGTTCCACCAAAAGTTTCTTTGAATTCCATCAAGTTTGTCTGTGAGCTTTTTTGGCATGGGAAAAACAGCCAAATGATGAGATGCTAAAGTACCTAAGACAGACTGAACCATCACAGTCCTAGTAGGTTGATTCGTATGCTTACCTTTCCAGCTAGACAGTCTATCTAGAAATCTATCTAGTAAGTGCCCAAATGTTTCCATTTTGTTATGTTGAATTAGGATGGGAACTCCTAGGTATTTGTCCTTAAGACCAAGAGTTTTAATATTCAAGATACTAGCAATTTGACTCTTAAACTTGACTATCCATCTTAGGGGGAAAGGCCATACCTGACTTCTCATAGTTAATAGATTGACCACTATACTTACTGAAACTTTTAATAATTTTATACAGTTGCCTAGCTCCTTGAATATTAGCCTTTGCAAAAATGAGACAGTCATCTGCAAAAAACAGATGACTAACAGAATGACTAGAATTAGTGACTTTTATTCCTTGTAACATGCTTTCATTTTCAGATTTAATTAAAAGTTTTGAAAGACAATCCATAACTATGACAAAAAAAAGGTAAGGAGACAAAGGGTCTCCCTTTCTGAGACCCCTTGTAGGATAGAAAACATCACCTGGAGAGCCGTTTAGGAGAACAGAGGGAGAGACAGTAGAGATACATTCCTTAATCATAGAACACCAATCATCATGAAACCCAAGTTTCTTAAGAATAGCTAATAAAAACTTCCATTAAATTCTATCAAAGGCTTTTGACATGTCCAATTTAACAGCCATTAGACCCTTAGTAGATTTACATTTCCTCATAGAATGAACTAATTCATGGGCCACAACTATATTGTCAGTAATCTGCCTGAGGATAAAAAAACTGCTTGATAAGGGCTTATAAATTTTTCCATAACTTTCTTAAGACTAATAGCTAATAACTTACTAATAAGTTTATAAGCAGCACTGCTTAAACTAATGGGCCTAAAGTCTTGAGGATGTTTAGGGGCATTAGTTTTAGGAATAAGACTTATGAATCTATGATTTAGCTATTTTAATAGGTGTTTAGAATGAAAAAAGGCTTGAACCATCTTAACAGTGTCATCCCCAACAACAGTCCAAATTTTTTTATAAAACCCCGGAGGGTAACCATCAGGGCCAGGAGAAGTCCATGATTACATTTGAAACATGACATTCCTAATCTCCTCACTAGTGGGTATTTTAATAAGCATATCATTCTCTTCCTAAGAAATACAAGGTAAAATATCACAGAGAAAGTCATCACAATCAGGATGATTAGTAATTTTGCTAAGCCATTGTTTTTTCTTTTGAGAATTAGATGTACATTGGCTACTAATCAATTGAGCATAAACAAATTTACTAGTGAACTTACCTGGGAACGTCAAATACCATTTAATGTGATCTTTAACACTGACAGGTAATCTAATTTGCAAGGTTTTTTCAAATTTAAAAAGCATTGAAAAACTCATTTAACGTTGATTCTTCCCATTCATGAGTTGACTGATTTATAAGTTGTGACACTTCATTATAATCCTGCAAATGAAAGTCAGTGGGCCTTTCTAAAGTTTGTTCATTCATATATATCCAATTGTGCATGCCAAATGCCTATTCTTCCTCATTCCCTACTTCCCACACATATCGTTTAACAATGTCAAGTCCTTTACCAATGCCCATCCAAATCCAACTGCGTTGTTTCTTAGATTTACAATGAAAAGGAAAATGTTTTAGAAAATATTAGATTTTAATACCTTAGTACAAAGGTCATTTGGATTATTCACCAATTTCCGTGGCTTTTTATCAACGAATGCTAAATTAAATTTTCTTAAGTTCTTAAATCCTAAATTTCCATACCTCTTAGGGAGACATAAGCTTCTCCATGACTTTGGGGTTAAGGCCCTTCTAGAAGGGTTGAAAACTTAAACTTTAGATCTATTGATAAATAAAAGAATTCCTTGATATTTATTTGTAAACTTCATAAGCTTCATTTGCAAAAAAAATAAAAAAAAAATAGGTATTTCAGATTGCCTATACCTAGTTATTTTCTTATTAAAAGATATCCCACTTTTAACATGGTTTATGAGTTTCCCTGAAGCACAACTATATATGTTCAAAACATCTTGAACATATTTTGATTCAGAAATTTTAGCTTTAATAAAAAAGAATTACATCAGCAGCAAAAAAAAAATATGTTACTTCAAGACTTTTTCTAGCTGGCTTGACTCCATGGATTTTTTTCTAGAGATTCAGATATATGTAGCAGACGAGACAAAGCATCCATACAAATTATAAAAAGATAGGAAATAAGCTATCACCTTGTTGTAAGCCTTTTGAGAAAATAAATTGACGACAAGGTGAAACCTTTAACAATAGATATATGAAAAAAGTAGAAATACAATGATAAATCATGCAACACCATCCCGATCCGTTGGGAACAAAAAATTTATGGTTCGTCACAGTTATTTAATATATTTTTTTTATTATAACGGTCTTAATAGTTGACGAAATATATTGTAACACTAATAATAACGACATATTTCCAACGTTTTTTTGACGTTACTATATATATGTCATACACGAAATACCATTCAAGTCGATCAAATGCTTTCGACATATAAAGTTTTGCAACAATATCTCCTACTCTATATTTTTTTTTTCCTTCATGGTGTCATAAGCTATTATGGTGGTATCTTGTATACATCTCCTTGACACAAAAGTTGCTTAATATGTATTATTTTTGACATGATAGGCTTCATCCTAGTAACCAACAATTTAGAAATTTTCTTATATGTAGCATTACACAAACTAGTCGATTAAAAATCACTAGGTAAGGAAGGACAACCCACTTCTGGAATTAGGGTATGATATATGAAGTTCAATTTAGAATTAAAAGTTTGTGTTCTAAGAAAGTCTTAAACTAATTTCACTATATCTTTCTCAATTGTATCCCAACAAACCCTACATGAATCTATTTGAAATCCATCAAGTCACCTGATTTTCAAGATGACATTTGTGCTATCTTGTTTCCAATTTCATATACAATATGCATTTTCAAAAGATTAACATTATCCTAATCAGATATACAAGGAGTAATTACACTCAACAATCTTTACCTGGATTCGAAAAGGTGGTAACATGCTTGAAATGAGTATTTAACGTCTCCTCAATTTCCTCTGTTTGCTTACAACACAAGCCTAAAGAATACTGAATAAATGCAATATGGTTTCGTCTACGATGAAAATTAGCCCTAACATGAATATTTAGTATTTCTATCTCCATATGCAAAAAAAGAAAGAAAAAAAAACTGTAGATATTTGTCTATTATGTTGATCATACAAATTATACCATCTAGATAATTCTACCTTAAATTATTGATATTGATTGATGCAACAATTCAGCCTGATGATTACATTGAACTAGACGTTGAAGCGGTGATTTGAGCTGCTTAATTTTCTTATGAATACTGCCAAATGTAGTAGTACTCCAACTTGATAAAGCTTGTTGAGTAACTATAAGCTACTTACACTCTAAATAGTCTGCATCAATAAAAATCATTAGGGAATTCCAAGCATCCTCAATAACACTTATATTTTCACAACCAAGAAAATATTCAAAAACTCTAAAAGGTTTATGAACCTTATGGATTTTAGGATTAGTTTCCACCAATATAGGGCATGATCTGATCCAACTGGTAACAAATTAGTTAACTTAGCCTAGTTAACTTAGCATCAATAACTGATTATTAGCTAACTTGATCTAAATGAACACGAATCAATGTTCCCCTTTCTTATGGTTGGACCAAGTATAAGGATCTCCTGACTAGACTACATCAAAAAAAACCAAAAATATAATATGTTGAGCAACATAAGAATGTTTTTTAGCTACAAAACAAGAACCCCCAACCTTTTCTTCAATAGATAAAATGGTATTTAACCACCCACCATAAGCCACAACAAACAATAATTATTAGCAAGATCTCGAATGGCTTGCCATTAATCTATTTTCCATTATCTTTGATGGCCCCATACGTGCAAGTTAATAACCAGTTTCCTACCGAGACATCATTTTGAAGCAGAAACAGAACTAATTTTTTCCCTTCATGGATAACCTGTATTTGAAATCCATCTTTCCACAACACGCATAAGCCTCCATCTAGCCATACAAAAATTTGTCTCTAGTAAATTGGGATAACGAAGTTCCTTTAAATTACTTTAATTTTATTATAACCATGCTTAGTTTCAGAAAAAAATATAGGGACTGGAGAATTTGTATTAATTTCACTTTTCAAGTGATTTCTAGTGAGAGGTTTTCCAATCCCCTGAACTTTCCAGGATAACAACTTTGTATTGCAATTTACTGATTGATCGAATTTAGTAAATATAACACAATGGAACAAAACAACATACTCAATAAAATTAAGAACACAAGGAACAACTCTAGACGAAGCTAACCGTGGGACATAATTTCAAGTTTTGAACAAAAGCAAACAAAACAATATCTATAAAATCATATTGAAGCAAAATATTGTTGATAAACAATACGAAATACAACCAATTAAAATATGCTAACTGTTTTGCTATAAAAATGTAACACTAATAGTTAATGGCGCCAAACAGTATGAAACTACATAAATTAACTTGTTATTATTTATTTAGTTTGACGAAGACGCAACTGTCTTTGTCGCGCAAATCATAACTTCTGCTAATATAAAGGGTTTTTAGTAGCAATCCAATAAATGAATGCAAAATTTCTCAATCAACCAACATAAAAGCCCAAGAAAAATTATGGCTTCGACCACTTCAATACATAAAAACCGCAAACTACCATTTGTTTGATTATTAATTTTTTGTTTTGAATCAGTGTGATTAATGTATATGCTCTTAATATTTTAATTCTACAATGGAGTTATACACTATTGTAATGGTAGATTTTCAGGATTAATTTTGATTAGTAATCTCCGGATGCTATCTTTAGTTCCGGAAACGATTAAATAAAACCATGTCCCCTTTGTTTCAGTTTAAAGCCTTTCTTAATTATAACTCGTCTGTTCAAAATCAAAGAAAACCTTGTCTCCTCTGTTTCGGTTTAAGGTTTTTATTAATTATAACCCCTTTGTTTCTCTTAATAAAACATATTTGAATTTAAATGCATCTCCACTATTTTTCTTCCACTTTTCTTTCGCCACTTTAGGATTATTTGTTTTTTTAACTTAATTTCATTTAAATCTGGCACTACCAACATCATCAAATTGAGATTGTGAATTTCACAAGACTAAGTAAAGAAGTACAAATACAAAATATTATGATAAATGGGGAGGATGATTTTTGGCTGGCAGACATAAGTGGAGAAATATCCAGCTAATTCTTTCATTTTTTTTAAGATAAACACAAAGTGATACCTTAAATGACTGGGGAGCTTTTTTCAACAATCTTAAAAGAAGAAAGTGGTTGGTTGGGAAGAGAAATCGAAGAAGAGGAAGTTTTGAATGTACAAATCTTCCAAGAACAACAAATCTCCAGGTCCAAATGGGTAAAATATGGATTTATACAAAATGTTCATGAAAGTAGTCAAGAAATTTCATTAAAAGGGGAAATGGATCGAAGAAAAAACTATTCTTTCATAATTTTAATACCAAAGAAGGAACATGTTGGCAGTCCTCGAAACTTTATGACAACCAATCTAGTCAGCAGTGTGTACGAGATTTTATCAAAGGTTTTCACATAAAGATTGAAGACAATGCTCCCTAAATAAGTTAATAAGTGAAATTCAAGGTGTATTTATCAAAGATAATCAAATACTATATGTAATCCTATGTGCATGAAAATTGATTAATTCAAGACTCAATAGTGGGGTACTTGGTATTATTTGTAAGTTGTACATACTATTAGAGCAGTGCTCGGTCGAACTCGCAAGCGTTGCTATCTCAAGTTTGTTTGTCAAGTTTAGTTGATCAAAACTATATACTTTATTTCTAGTATACTTATAGCTATGTCTCGGATTATGATAGAATGTGTAGTTGAGCTTTAGACTTCACTGCGTTCATCGATTGAAGATGAAGATCTACTAAGGAGATCTTGGAGTAACTTCATCAACAAAAGGTATATGGAGACTAAAACTTATATATCACTCAGAAGTTTATTATATTTTATCTTCTAATGAGACTAAGTTATATAACTATATATACTTTTACATTATACACATTTGATATTTCGAGCTGAGTTTATCTCGCTTATCTATTTCTCGAAATATGTGTTGGAAGCTTTTTGCTTCAACTATGTTCATCATTATTCTTGACGAGTTTAGTTGGATACAAATTTATTTGTTGGAAACTAAATATTAAGTCAAAATATGATCATGTGAAAATTTCCTTGAAACATCTTACATGATTTGTGTGAGACAATGTCGACTTGGATGTAGTCTTCTGAAGATGTTTCAATCATTGAAATGGGAGTTTAGAACAATTAACCATGTCTGGATACAACACGGTATGCATACCTAGTATGCGAACTGTATTGTTATAATTCAGGTCCGAGAATGTTGTTTGTATACCTAGTTTGCGAACGGTTTTACCTGTAAAGGTCTGAGAACCTTGTTTGCGTACCTAGTATGCGAACAATTTCACCTGAGTTAGGTCCTGGATGGCTGTTTGCATACCTGGTTTGGGAACGACTAGACAAGACCAAGGTCCATAGCTGTTGTTTACCTGGTTTGCGAAAAGAGTGGTTAAGTTCTAAAATCGGTTAAGTATGATTCTCATACTCATGAACTAAACATTTATGAATTAAGGAATGAAGTCTTTGCAAACCATGGCTTAATGTTCATGAATTGATTTTTGTTTAAGTACTTTGTGCAATTACAAATCAATCCGATTTTATTTTGATTTGTTTATATCAATTAACTATGACACAGTTGCCTTTTTGGGGGATACAAAGAGTGGTCGGGATGGATTTTGGGAAAGCTAACTGGTGGTCAGGATTTGGTAGTGTGATAGGTTTGGTAGTGTGATAGGAAAAGATTTACACCGTCCGTTACCAAAATTATACACTAATCCACCGTCCTTTGTGTTTCTAATACCGCTGCAATGCAGTTTGCGGGTATGTGGCACAACATCCGTTTGTTCCTCCCTATCTTCCTTATGTGTCTCTTATACAAGTTGTTTGTAAATCATAACTCCGTATAACTTCCCAAACGAGACAGACCAAAACTGCAAATCAGGTCCAATTAGTTTCCCCCTAATTAGTTTGTTCTTCCAACATGTTAGTTTCACTCCCTAATTATTCCAAATCGTGTTTCTTTGAGTATTTTTCATTTTCATCTCTGTTTCGATCAGTATGAATTCTTTTTCCATTCTATGGTTTTTAAATTTGTTTGCACTTATGAATGGTTGCTTTTGATTTTGTTTTAACACATCTAAGCATTTTTAATGGTGATCTTGGTATGGTTCAAAGAGCGGTGGGGATGAATTCTGGAAAAGACAAACAGTGATCGTGATTGTGTAACCCAACAAGGAGAAGGTGTCCTCGGTTCTTTTCCAATGGTATGCATTGATCCGCCGTTCTTTTGTGTAATGTGACTTTCTACTTTTTTCCATCTGCAGAAGTGAAACCTGTCGGTGTTTATCTAACTTCCTCCGAAACCAACTAATAACTTATCTAACCGCACTCTTGTCTTTCTTATAAATCTTAGAACACGTTGTGTGCAGTGTTGATTTTGGGTACCATCCAAAAAAGACGATTCTCTTCAGGTACGTTTACCCATTTTCGAAATTGAGATTAGACTACTAGATTGTTAATATTGTGAAATCTTTTTGTATTTTGTTTCGTTCAAAATCATGTTGTTCAAACTCTTTTAAAAGTGTTCGTCATCCTAAGTTAACGGATTTAACCCTTTTTTTCGATTTTATTTTCAGGATGCCATGGCCAAGGTTAAGCAATAGTGTGAATGAATATATTTTCATCCGATCCAATTATCTACGTATTCTTTGTTGAGGATCCATGTATTCTATGTTGGATTCTTACCTCTCAAGTATCTATTATGCATTGCTTTTTTTTTGCTTTTTTTTTTCTGGATTCAATGGTGGTCTGCTGGAGTTGGTGATGCTTCTTCTTAGGATCTTGATAGACGCATTTATGTGTCTAATTTGTCCTCAATGTTTCGTATTGTTAGTACTTGTTTTCGTCCTTATTATGGTGTTTTGTGTGTTTGTAGGTATTTTTGGAAAATAATTATTGTTGGAAAATTCGGCTCGAAAAGTTGCACGGAGCACCCCCGGAGGACATTTGTTATTCGGACTTTCATCATTGGTTAAGGGGAACTCAGTTACTAAGGGGCAACCCAGGTCACCCAAAAAAGGCAGATGCTATTCGCACCCAGGGATCGGATAGGGGGGACCATCTTCAAAAATTTGAATTTTCATTTTGGCAGGAAATTTTCTTCTTCAACTGGCAGATGTTTCGATCGATTTTTGGACGTGATTTTGTGCGATTCAATCGCTGAAACTTTGTGGAAAGATGTGATATAACCATATTAAGCTATTTCAGGTGTTATCTCGGGCCAGAATTGGCTGAATCAAATTGTGGAGCAAAACAGGGAGCACGTCATTGTATGGAGACTGTCACGGGATTTGCATGAGTTGGAATGAGTTTGCGTATGTTAGGATGACTTTAACAACCATCTGGAGTGTGAAGGAGATAAATATAGTAATTTGCCAGCTTCAGAACTCGTGGAGAAATCAAATATCTAAATTATTTCCTAAACAGACAGTGAAGAATAATGGAAGATTATATGAAGTTATGGCGAGATATTTTGGCCATGTGGAGTATATATAGGGTATTGGGAACTCAGAGAGGGTCTGTCGAGACTTAGGGAGGTTTAGGGAAGCTCAGAAACAAAGAAAATTTTTTACAGAGAAACTGCCGAGTTGCAGCCGGGGAAGAAGGTGAATAGTGAACTCGATAGTTGAAAACAGTCGCAGAAACCGTGGCCTAAACTTTCAAATCCAAACTCTTTGTAACAGTTTTGTAACAATTATTCCAACAATTAATAAAGTTTGCAACAGTTCACTTTCGTTCTTCCGTTACAGCGAGTTTTGTAACAATTATAACTGTTACAAACTCACAGTTTCATACCTTTTCACTCTTTTGATCATCTTTTGAGCCATAGACCAATCTTTTGAGACCATGATTGATATGAGGAGCTAAACCCATCCTCTGGGGCGACGGAGGAAGTTATTATGACAATGAAAAAGTGGTAATTTCTATTTTAAATAATTTATGCAATTTAAACTATGATTTTTTGCCTAGAACAAAAGAGTTTTTCCAATGATTTTTATTAAGCAATTGTTATTTTAATTGATGGTATATGCTTAACTTTGAGTTCTTGATATTCCATGCTTTCAACTTACAATTGCTCTTTTATAAAATCTATTTTTGCAATAATTTTAAATGGGAAATTGCATAATAATAATAATAATAATATCACTTTGGAATTGATAGAATAGTGGAACCCTTAGCCCCAGTTTCTCCAAAATCTTGACATCACTTTTTGAATCAAATCTGCAATATTTATTTAAATCTAAAAATTCTTTCCTTCACAAGTCTGAAAAGAACCTATTATTTACCACTATTACAACAACTTTTGGAAAACCATCAGATCTTCAATCGATTGTGTGTGGCCATGGCCAAGGTTAAGCAATAGTGTGAATGAATATATTTTCATCTGATCCAATTATCTACATATTCTTTGTTGAGGATCCATGTATTCTATGTTGGATTCTTACCTCTCAAGTCTCTATTATGCATTGTTTTTTTTCTTCTCTGGATTCAATGGTGGTCTGCTGGAGTTGGTGATGCTTCTTCTTAGGATCTTCAATCGATTATGTGTGGTTTCTATGGTGTTCAAGTGAAGAAATGTACTCCCCCTAATCTGAGGCCTTTATAATCTTCTTATTGTTGTTTGTGATTGATTCAAACTAACTTGAATAAGAAATTAGAGAAGGAGAAAATGTGTTATGCAAACCAAATTGCTGTTGACTGGAACTTTTATTCAGACTCTCTAATTCTTCTTTCTCTTCTTATGGCTGATTCTCGGTCTCTTTGAAAATATCATGAGACTATGTTGTTCCAGAAAAATGTATAAATAAAGGTGTGTATTTTCCAATTATTGATTTCATTTTCAATTCTCAGTTTGGCTATTGTATTTTTATAAGTTTAATTTATAGATCGTTTATTAAGATCGTTGAACTTCATGATAATCAGAAGATAAAATATGTAAGAATTGTTAATGAAGAATACCTTATAGCGCTAATCAGTATTACGATACCCATCATCTTTGTAGTAGTGTAATACCTTGTGGAGGTCATGGTTTCTCTCTCTTGACCCTCGCCGTAATGAGTGAAATCCTTGGATACAATATTAATGGTTATTGTTTCCCTTTCATAGGTAGAGAGAGGACCAATTTCTTAGGGTTTTAGTTATGCCATTAGATCTCGACCGTCCATCAAAAAAGAGATATAAAGGAAATAATCCCAGAAATGGTAACCGACATAGTTTAGCAATATTCTATAATTAATACAATTATTACATGGCCCAGAGGAATATTCCTATCTATAGAAATATTCTTCCATTCTCCCACTGGTCCATGTGATAATTATTTAACGGTTAATCGTAGAAAAACATAAGCGCGCATAATTGATAAATAAAATTTAATGGTTCAAACATAATACCTCAACCAAGTAAATCACTTATGCGAGTCATGGCGGTCGCACATTGTCCTGTTATCAACATGCCCCCTTCCATGCACCACAACAAAAATAACTTACTTAACTAGGCCTTAAGTTGGGATATCATAATGGTCCACTGATGTCTTCAAAAGAAAGACAATTTCTGTTTACATTCATCCATTCACATAAATGTATACAAAACATGGATACAAAAATAATTCAGAATGACATTAATAAGAGCTCAATAAGTGTTCAAACTGAAGCACATAAATTAGCTGATTCAGTAATCAATTACTTCCACAGACCTAAGATTTTAATCTTTTCTTAAGAGGTCTTAAAAGGTAATTGTTCATTAAGTGCAACTCCGAATGCAATTGTGCTTTAGTGATACATGAACAACTATTGTTTCTGAATTGCTTAATTCACGCATATATACTCAAGCTTCATGTATTTTGTTCCTTTTGTATCATATCGTACTTTGATGTTGCGAAGCTAAGACGATAAATTTCAGCAATGTACAGATAAACTTTAATTCTCTAAGTTTTGCTGTCATAAATATTCAAACTCAATTGTGGGACTAGTAATAATGGATTCTTCCTTTATAGAATCCATACATCCACAAACATTGAAGTCTGAAAACCCAATCAACTCTTGTTGGGTTTGTTAACTAATTATAAGACATAAGTTAAAATAGTATCTCAAAATTCTTGATAGCTTTCCTGTAATTTGTTCTTCGATTCTTTAGGCATTTAGTTAACATATCAACAACTTGTTATAAGTTTCATATCAGAATTAAGACATGATGAAGATTAAATTTATATCTTCTATCCAACATGAAATAAAATCTGTTAAATATGTTATTATCTCAAAATTCCTTGAATATTTGATATATGCCTTATATGAGAGCTTTAGTAATTCATATGATATTACTATCACATGGTAAGCTTCATTGATATTCTTTATTTCAAAAAATATAGAGATATGCATAAAGTAAAGATCACTACTCGTAGGTAGTATGTCTTAACATACAAAACCAAGAGTATGAATTTCTCCCACTGATCTTGAAGTATATGCATAAATCTGTAATGATTTCATCCAAAACTTGAAACATTTATAGTTTTGTTGAATTTCATATACCATTACGGGAGCCTGCTTAAATTTCATACTTTGATTTCTAAAATTTGTAGACTAAAATTTATCATTAATAAAGGCTATTTTCACATTTAGTTATGCAACTCTTAGGTCATACTGAGCTACTAATAATACTATGATAATTCTGAATAGGTCTTTCTTTGACACGAGAGAAAAACTTATTTATAATCAGTGCATCGTTTCAGAGTAAAATCTTTGGTAATAATTCTTGCTTTATACCGTTTAAAATTGCTATTACAGTCGTATTAGGTCAGAAAGACCCACTTTCATACAACTGATTTGTGCCTCTCGAGCAATTAAACAATATCCGAGACTTGACTTTCAACCAATGATTTTGCTCACGTAGCATCAATCAATTAATCAAAATTATTACAAATAATATTTGTGAATCGGAAACCGAGTCTTTGCCATTCCATTTCAAAATGTAATAAATTCTTGTAATAAAATCACCGAAACAACATGAATAACTTTCTTTCAATCTCTGTTGAGACCTTCTTAATGCTGGTTCATGTTGTTATCAAAAAATTTCTTTATTGGCAGTAGTTATATTATGGAGTATTGGTTCAGTAATTTGTGGTCTTTCATTATCTAACATTCTGATAATGAAAAGATTCACAATATCTGTAGAAATCTTAAATAAAGGGATCATTATCATGATTTCTTGAACAAATATATCCACGTACTCCCACTGATTATGCCACCATTAACGAATTTATACTTTCGGTTTCAATAAGTCTTATACTACGGCTAGAACGTTTAAGAATACCATTTGGATTTTTTAGGAAAACCAATGAACCAATAATAGTTTCCAAATCCAATTTTCATTCTTTGGAATGTAATCCCTCACCTCCAACTGAACAACCATAACTTAAAGGTGATTTAAACTAGGTTTCCATCTTTTCTAGTCCAAAGTGTGTCTTTGAAGCTGCTTTACTGGAAATCTATTTAAATTACACAGTTGCAGAAAGAACAAACATTCACAAATGTATAACCATTATGCATGGCTCATCATGCTTCTTACCATTTTCATAAAAGTATAATTTAGCCTTTTAATTACACCATTATGCCAAGGATAAGTTGGTCTTGTGTATTGAGCAACAATTCCAAACTTTTTAAGATACTATGCAAAAGATTTAGGATATTATCTTGTTTTGTCATACCTTTCACCATATTCACCACCTTTGTCAGACTATATGATTTTTCATTTAATCTATAATTGCCTCTCAATTTCAATAATGAACGTTCGATAAAACATCCATGGATTGAGATTCATAATGCAATCGATAAATTTATACAGTAATACGAAAAATCATTAGGTGATAAACAATTTTATCTTCCAGAGATTGGACCGTTAAAAGTCTACAAAATAATCATAATCTACAACTAATAAGAACAAAAGCTGAAATTTATAATAGAGATAAATGACAATTAAGCTTACAATAGTTACATACCTTCAATAAGATTCTCCTGTGGGTAAAACCTTATCAAGGAACAATGTGAGACATGAAAAACATCAGTACATATTTTACCTTCTCATACACAACATTATGTTTGTTTAATACCACAACTAGAATCTCATGTGGGAGAATCTCGTCCTATCATGTATTAAAAAACTCAAATAATTCTAATGTTCAACCTAATACATCAGAATAATAGTCACCTGTGGGTAGCTATTATTTTACATGTATATAAACATTTAGATAAACTTAATGCTTGTTTAAAAGTGTGAACCAAAACTACGTGTGAGCAGCATTGTTCTAATCGTTAAATCAAGCTAAGATGACTCAAAATATACAACACTTACCAGATAAGAGCATAGCATCATTGTGGTGATAACTAAACTATCCAACAAACATGTACAATTGCAAATATCACACTAACTTTTCTTGTGATATTGCACAGTCCCACTCAATGATATGGACATACTTGATCTGATCGTAAATTTAGTCGATTATAAACAATAATGAGTGACCCTAAAACATCAATCACGAACATTTATTCAAAAGCATGCCATACATAAATTGTCAAAAAATATCAACACCCTATAATCGAAAAATATCCAAACATAATGAACTTTTTTTCTTAAACCAAAATCGAGCATGAAGCAAGTCTATAAATATAATTCAATAATGAAATTTCGTTGAAGAAAAATTCTTTGATGCGTCGCTCATTTAAATATGATACAAACTTAAAGATCATGATAAATAGGGGATATATGATGAATTAATATGAAAGGTGTTAAATAGTCAATGAATATCATTTTCAGAAATATGGAGAAATATATCAAAAATAAAACCTCAATTTCATAGAGGATGCAATAAAATTTGGACAACATAATAAAAATATTCATGAAAATATGAAAAATTCGTAATAGGTTACTCAACTCGGTAATGAGTTAATTTATGTAAATTTTCTTTCATGCACTTTTAAGAAATAACGTAAAATCATGTGTTGATTATTTAATTACCATAATGTATGATCAGATATTGTACACTTCAATGTTATCTTAAACATGTGACCTCAAATTACTTGTGGGTAATTGTTATTCTAATAATTTAAGAAAAATAATATTATAAGCACTTGACATGATAACGATTATGACTGGAAAAATTATTTGACATCACTGTGGTGATAGCCAAACAACTCAAAAATAATGCCATAATAACTACTAAACCTTGCCTTTAAGGCTTGGCGTATTCGTGCTTACAATAAAATTATTATTGCTAAGATAAAACACTCTAGTATCACTGTGGTGATAACTAAAGAATTATGACCTAAGAATCTTAAGCACGATAATTTTATACGTACAATGAAATTATCATCAACATTGGGAGAAAAGTGAAACATAATGACACAAGACACCTTCAAGATTCAAATCAGTTCATATCCATAATGTATGATCAACAATCATATCAGTCAATGTTTTCTTAAATATGTGAACTCCAATTCCCTGTGGGTAAATTTTGTTCTGATATATGTAAGAAAAGCAAGATTACAAGCATTTGAAAAAATTGTGATCATGACCAAAAGTGATTTGACATCACTGGGTGATAGCCAATCAGCTAAAATAATATCATTATCACATGATGTCGATAACTGCAAAACCTACACTTTACGGTTTGCAATTCATGCTTATAATAACATTATGATTATACTGAGATATAACACTCTAGTATCACTGTGGTGATGACTAAAGAGTCCATAATAATTTTAAGTATAATGCCATAAAATTTAAAGAAAAACAATAATTTGAGAGAAACTATACCATAACGCACAAGCACACAAACCATATCATAATGCACACACAAATTTAATGGTGTCAAAAAATAGTTTTGATCATAAAATTTATAATGAAACTCAATAAAAAAATCGTTTTGGTGTTTCGATAAGTTTTAAAGTTAATATTGTATCGTTATCTTAATATTAAGTAACACGTATACATGCCAACAAGAAAATATTAAAGTTTCCAAAAAAATTTTTAATGTCCTAATAACCATTCATGTGATGAAAATATTCTCTTTATCTTCATTTGCTTTGGAGCACTTATTGATTCATGCCATAAAGATATAATGTCTAATAAATATTTTCTCATTTATATCATATCTCCAATTTACCTTCCTTTCACATACGAGACAAGTAGAATATATGGCCTTTAGTGGAACAATTCTGCATGTTTATGACTACATGATGTCGACATTATTTCATTTCATTTATCATCATTATTACGTTCATTATTACCTCATATGCTCATTATATACCATTATTTTAAAAATAATATTTTTACAATGATTTTTCTTTTATTTACATGCCAAAAATAAAATCATTAGGCCAAAAATAAACTCATTAAGCAAGAAATATTAATTTATTTACATGAAATAAAGGGTAGGACATTAGTACTAAATTAAAATATATTTTCCTCCAAAATTAAGTAGGTTATTAATGATGAAATATATTTTCTTCCAAAATTAAGAAAGAGTAATATAAAAGAAAATCATAAGCAATAATGGCCACAGGATCTTAAATTGTACAATATACCATGATTTTCAATTGATTTGCTTTTGATGAGATAATAGAATATCACACATGAACATGAAGTTTGAGCATGATATGGGTCATGATAGTTAGATGCGAAAAGTAATGCAATTCCATAAGAACGATTATGTTCACAGAAGGAAAAAAAAAATATCAAACCCAATTTTATTTTATTATTGCATATGATTGGCGGACGATCATGAGTTCTAAACACAAGCTCTGATACCAACTATAAGTTTTAATTTATAGATCGTTTATTAGGATCGTTGAACTTCATGATAATCACAAGATAAAAAATGTAAGAATTGTTAATGAAGCATACCTGATAGCGCTAATCAGTATTACGATACCCATCATCTTTGTAGCAGTGTAATACCTTGTGGAGGTCATGGTTTCTCTCTCTTGACCTTCGCCGTAATGAGTGAAATCCTTGGATACAATAGTAATGGTTATTGTTTACCTTTCACAGGTAGAGAGAGGACCATGTTCCTAGGGTTTTAGTTATGTCATTAGATCTCGACTGTCCATCAAATAAGAGATATAAAGGAAATAATCCCAGAAATGGTAAACGACATAGTTTAACAATATTCTATAATTAACACAATTATTACATGGCCCAGAGGAATATTCCTATGTATAGAAATATTTTTATAATTTTCGCAAACATCCTACATGATGTCATTTTCAAAATCTTCTTATTCAAAAGTGAATGATCGTGAATTATTAGAATGCACTTTCTAATTAAGAAGTGCAACAAAAAAGGAAATCTACTTCAGTTCAGAGTCTAAACTGATATGTCTAAATAAGATGGAATAATGTGCTACGTGAACGGTTTTGCCTAATGTCCTTTGAAACTTTCAAGTCATGTAGTCTGAGGTTGTTGGCTAAATTGTTTGGGATCTTTGTGTATTGCAAATTTGAAGGTGAACCGAATTTATAGTTAGGGAATATCCAGTAGTTTATATAGTCCATCTTATTTTGTTATGGGAATTTATAGTCCTTCCTGTTTATTGTGACTTTCCCATTTATATTGTTCTTTCTCAATATGATGTCGGATGTGTCCCTTCCTAAAAGTGTCTACTTTGTGCTTGGACAGGTAAATAGATTGATGGCTTCAGGGGTAGTTGAGCTTTTTATGGTATGTGAATAATTTACACGAGACTGCATGTTTCATGCAGGAAGATGCAGTATCAATAATTGATACCTATTTTTGTTGTTACACCAATCACCGCCAATGCCATCTAATTGGAAAGGAGGTGGACCCATTGTAGCTTTGACATGAGGGGCAGAGATTTTCATGAAGTCTGTTTTATTATGTTTTTTGAGCAATGATACACGTACCACAACTATATA
This sequence comes from Papaver somniferum, assembly GCF_003573695.1. NCBI lineage: Eukaryota > Viridiplantae > Streptophyta > Magnoliopsida > Ranunculales > Papaveraceae > Papaver > Papaver somniferum. Next base: position 134,258,036 of record NC_039362.1, on the reverse strand, counting down.
CCGTGATATGCACCGTGAAATGATCTAACGGCTCGTAGGGCACCCCTGGGAGAGATTTGCAGGGGTTGAGGTTAATGGTGGGGTCCACGACCTTTTTTTCTCTCTCACACAGTCGCACGGTACACAGCTGCGGTACACCAATCATTTTTGATGTTTTTTCTTCTTTTCACACTTTTGCCTTTAATGTGGACTATGTACTGTTGCACTTTGATGTCTTTTCCGACGATCGTTTAATGAAACAAAAAACTGTATCAGACCTTAAAGCACTACTGCTTAGCACTTTTATGCCTTTCATGGCCTTGCCTTTGAATGTAATTTTGAAATTTCATGCCTTCACATGTAATTTCTAAGGATTATGCTAGCCTGTTTGATATACATGTATATTTCAAATCTATTATCCACTAGGTGTACTTGCCCATATTAATGTTGTTATCATTGTGACCTGGGAAATGTACTTCCAACTGAAACCACGATTCCTTCTCTGTTCAGTTTTTGTGTTTGGCAGTTATGGATAATGTTTTTTTTCTTGTTTTCAGAAGAAACTAATGCCTATAGTACACGTAGTTTAGTTTTTTTTTTTTTTTTTTGAGGTTGAAAACACTAAATATTCTGTTATTCCCTTTTAGTATTTAGCAAAATGCGGGTTCATATCTTGTGGAATATCCTAAGGGCCGGAATGATTTGGAAAGGCGGCCAGAAATACATTGAACCCAAGTTTAAGTAGTGGAAGAATTGACCTTAATTGTTAAGGAAGTCAAGAAGTCCATCAAAACTCTTCATTGTATACAACGCCATGAGTCCGGCGCACGAGAGGTTGAGCCCAGGTCGAAGGCCTGGGTGATACCCTAGTATATTTTTATGAGATAGTGAACAATTGGACAACTCTATTTGGAACACAATTAGATGCATTTGATTATCTTTCATGATTGATTGATCATCATACTTGATCTAGAAATGTTAGATGAATGTGGTTAAGACAAAAGTGTTTATATGGCTAACTTCGGTTAACTGTTACTGAGCCAACTCAATATACACGTTTAGGTATGGTTACCCATATCTAAATGAAGGTATATTCATTTGTGTGTAACAAGCTAAGACCATCTAACGATGGAGATTGATTGCTTTATATTAAAGCAAACATAGCTTGGATATTAATTCAGGAGTTCATCTAACGGTGAATATTGAATTATTTGTTACTAAGCTATCTTAGCTTTGATTGTAAGCAAACCATGATTTGAAAGACTAAATAAGAGAGAACTCTAGAAACTGGAAAACCTAATCCCGACACTTTCTTGTGTCCTAGTTGCAAACTAGAGCCGATTCTCCTTAAACCTATTTTTTTTCCAAAACCATATTAGGTTAACGACTTGAAGACTTCATTTGGGATTCGTGAAGCCAGATCCAACTATTTTCTATGTAGTTGTGTATTCTGATCTTACTTGTTCTATCGTGTTGAGTATTATCTTCTCTAAGATTTGCTCAAGATTTATCTCCGATAGGTAAGATATAAAAAGTAATCACAATAATTTTTCGTCTCAGACTCTTGTGATTCCGCAATATCTTTTTCTGTTAATCAATTGGGTTATTGTGAGGTGATTGATATTTCTAAGCTACTCCTTAGGAGTAGTATAAGACCGAATTATCAATTGGTTCATGTTCACCTTGATTTATCAAAAGGCGGAACAAAAATCAAATAGAGAATAGACATATCTGTGGGAAACAGAGTTGTTTATAAGTCTTCGACTTTGGGTCATAGCAACTCTTAGTTGTGGGTGAAATCAGCTAACGAAATCAAGTGCGTAGAATTCGGCATGGTTCTAGAGGCGTAAGATACACGACTGTACCTTAATCAGTGTGAGACTTGGTCAGGGCTCAACTACATTCCATTCTGAAGTTAACCTGTAGTAGGCTAGTGTCTGTAGTGCCTTAATATAGTATGGTGTTTAATCTGGACCAGGTCCCGGGGTTTTTCTGCCTTAGCGGTTTCCTCTTTAACAAATTTCTTGTGTCTGTGTTATTTATTTTCCGCATTATATTTGTTTATATAATTGAAATATCACAGGTTGTGCGTAGTTCAATCAGTTGGTAAATCCGACCTTGTTCGTTGGATATAACTTGATTGAAACTTGGGCATTGGTCTTTGGTACCGTCCAAGTTATTTCTTTTATCAATCAGGCCCACGGATTTCTATCTGTTTGATTTGCTGATTGGATTGAGAAATAGAGATAAAGCTCTTTGATATATCTCTTGACTGAGCTCAGTGTTAAGTTGGTGCTCTCGGAATTATATTATAGGTTGTCCATACAGATTGTCGAGCGAATTATTGGGTGTGGTTGTTATACTCCCGCTTTTTCATATACAAAAAACATTTGATAATGTTAGTTGGTTCACTGTCAAACATGTGCGTTGGACAAAAATGGATCAACTAGTTAATGTGGTGTGCCTCATCTACTGGCATTATCTCATTAGAAGTATAAGCTCTACTGAGAGATTCAAGATTCAAAAAGGTTTGAGATATGGAGATTCATTATCAACTTTGTTGTTAATTCCAACTGCAAAAAAAAAAAAAAAAACATCAAAACTAATTAAAAAGCTATAGAGTTGAATATGATTTCAGGCTTATCAATTCGCAACGATATTAGAGTGTCATATCTGTAATATTTGCAGATGTGACACTCTAATATATCTAGATTAGGGTTTTTAAAAGCGTATGCTTTACGCTTCGCTTCATTTTTTTTTCCAGAAAGGCTCTGAAGCGTACCTATGAAGCGTTCTGATTGTGAAGCGCGTAGTCAATGATTTTGACCAAAGTTAGAAGCGCAAAATGGTCAGACTTCAAGAATAATGTTCCAAAAATTATAAAAAGAATGGTGGAATTCTAACCTACCACCTCATGTGTCGTATGTGAATGCTCAACCACTTTTTTACATGGTTATTTAGGATAATATTTGGCTATATTTTATATTTATAAATATTTTCATACCTATTTATAATATATTAAATTTTATATTCTACGATTCACCTACGCATCGCTTCTCAAAAATAGAAAACGAATCACGCTCTGCTAGCTTCTCGTTTTCAATACCTTGATCTAGATGGTTCTGAAGAGGAAGCAGGAAACTTACTTTTTGTCCTCTAAATCTTTAAAGCTATAACATGTCTGCCAATCAAATAATTTGGTCAACGCATGTGAATAACCTATCAGAATCCGCTGCCAAGAGTTGTTTTACCATTGTAAAGATTTCTGCAACCAAATCCTATGGGACGTGTTACAAACAAATGCTTATGTAGAACACAATATGGTTTTCAATTTGTAGAATACAAAAGCTTTATGAAAAGTTCTTATGTATGTGTCGAGTTTGTACAAACCTTCTTTGGATTTTCCCAAGATACATGGAATTCAATTATTTCTCTCAGGGACCGCTTGTTTTGGGTTTGGCGCGTTTCATGTAACAAGCTTGTATTGTCCTGGGATATGGGTGTCCAATCCATATGGACTGACTGGAAAAATACAATCTGTAAATCCCGTGTGGGGTGTGGAAAGTTTTGATCCTTTTATTCCGGAGGAATAGCCTCTCATCATATTGTAGCTGATACATTAGGCATATTAGCGGGCCTATTTCATCTTAGTATCCGCCTGCCCTGCCCCAACGTCTATACAAAGAATGATTTTTTAGGGATCATGGTTTTTTTTTGAGGGGACCATGGTTTTATTAGGCCACCTTCCCTATAGTGATAAGGGGTGTCCTAAAACGTTGAAATGACTAACCTACCTTTAACCTAATTTAATTTAAAACCAACCTAATAACCACCTATATGTATATAACCACCACCTCCTCCCACCACCACCACCCACCACCGCCGATTACCACCACCACCACCACCTCCGATTATCACCACCACCAACCACCGATTACCACTGATTACCCCCACCACCGCCCACCACCGCCGATTACCACCACCACCACCTCTGATTATCACCACCACCAACCACCGATTACCACCACCACCTCCTCCCACCACCACCACCACCACCACCGCATATTTAAGAAATGTAACAACATCAATGCAATCACAATTAAGTTCGGTTACATAATAATTTTATCGAGTATAAAAGACGCCAGCCGCAACCTGATTCTGCCATGGGACCACTCCGGAGGTATTTTCCAACAAACCCTTCACTTTAATTTGATTTTGATTGCATCAATCGAATAGAAATCATCAAAATAGGGTTTTAATAGGAGTTACAGAGCCATGTTCGGTTAGGTCAATTTTCCAAAAAATCCTAGTTTACTAACCGAACTTCTTGAAAATGAAGAACACGAAGAACAATTCGATTCTATTGGATTTAAAACTAAGTCACCGAACTCTCTGTTCGGTTGTTTCGCAAAAAAATTTAAAATTACAAAGTAACCTAACTCCACCCTTAGAACCGAAAAAAAAACAAATCCAGTATAACCGAACTGTGTTGTTGTGGCCACTATGTTGAGTTCCAAAATAACCGAACTTAGCCAATAGAGTTCGGTTTGTTCGCAAAAAATTTTTAAAACTACAAAATAACCGAACTTAGCCAATAGATGCTGGAACTTCACATTTTTGTTTGTTTGTTAAGTTCGGTAACTTCACAATTTTATCGCATAAACCGAACTCAGAGTTCAGTTGGTTAGCTGTTAGGTTCAAGTTTGCGAAATAACCGAACTTTGTAAACTTATATACTCTTATATTATGTAAAGTTCGGTTAGATCAAATGCATGCACTTTGCGAACCAACCGAACTTTGTACACCAAAGTTCGGTTACTTGAGAACCAACCGAACATAACGCTGTAACTCCTAGAAATTATTAGAGAGTTCGGTAACCTGCGTGTTTGGAACAAGTAACCGAACTACACTTTCAGATGAGTTCGGTTACTTGTTCATCTCACGGGGCAACCGAACTACAGCTTTCAGATGAGTTCGGTTACTTGTTCTTCATATAAAGTAACCGAACTGTTCAAAATCCAGTACAAATCCGGATCATTTTGAAGATTAACAAATATTCTAGGAGAGGATGAAGATGAAGAATCAGATGAGTTTTCATCATTTGAATACTCAAACTTAGTGAATTGGAATTTTTTTTTATTTTTCATGTTTTTCTCCTTCATCTTCTCTAACTCTACTCTCTCAATAATTCTACTCAACTAATAATAAACCCATCTTTTAATTTAATCTCACTAATTGTTTTTAACTAAATCATTCACTAATCATAACCTAAAATTAATTAAGAGGATAAATTAGGTATTGAATAAATAACTAGATATGGGATGACCCAGAATTACTTCTAGTGCCTTTATCAAAAATAAAACCATGGTCCCAAAAAATCGTTCAAGAATTACGTATCGGTAAGCATTGTGGGGACATCCACTCGCAACAAGCCCGGTCGGTGGATGGGCACCAATTGCTCAGGCCTAAAGTCTACATTTCTGGACCCGAATCCGAATATTAAGAGAATGTACAAGTTTCCCCAATTAGTGTTAGGGTTCGTTTATAATCTGTGAAGTTTCCCCAATCTGAATTTGGCTGAAATTTCGTTTCTTTTTTCCTTTTCTCTAAGTTATGGCGGGGGCAAAGAGGCAGCACAAATCCATCTTCCTTGATGATCATGAAGAAGACTACAAGGAGAAGAAGAAGAAGAAGATGCAGATTCTATATAGAAATTTTAATTATTTATTAGATGCTGCTCTTGACGGGATGGAGACTACTCCAGGTAAAACAAATCCTGTCCCCGAGGAGTTAATAATCGATAACGTTTTGACGAGATTACCAGCTTCAGCTCTTGCCAGATGTATCTTTGTAAGTAAGTTATGACGCAATTCAATTATCAATGATACCAGATTTGCTGCACGACATTTTGCTCTTCAGCAAAATAAAAATCTCTTCTTTAATCTCCTTAATGTTCATATTGATGGTGGGAAAGGTGTTTGTATTTTCTATTTACAAGACGATCACAAGGGTAATGATGATAATGTGTTTATTGATATTAGATTATCAATGGGCGTAACTTTCCCAATAGCAACAGAACTATTAGGTTACTGTAATGGATTAGCTTGTTTTAAAACTGGTGGAGATAGTGGGTTTGCTGCAGTAAATGTCTTCAACCCAGTTAGGTGTGAAACGCTTGTTCTCAATTATATCATTCCTCGTACTGGTACTGAATATCTGTGTCATGGTTTTGGTTTTGATTCATTGTCTAAGGAATATAAGATTGTACTTATCTATACTATGAGTACTACTACTACAAGGGTGAACATTCAGGAAGAGGAGGAGGAGGAGGAGCAGGTGTTTGTTTGCATGATTATTACTCTGGGAACTAATTCATGGAGAAAGATAGTTACCAAAACTTCTGATATCTCATCACCACCCGGTTCTCCTCCTTTCCCGAGGCGAATGGTAACAAAATCTTGGAAAAAAGATCAAAGATCAGCCACCCTCTGTGGGGGTGATTTATTCTGGAGGATAACCAATTATAAATGTACAATAATCAATGATAAGGGTGGTGGTAATGTGAATGGAGTTCCTAATGGGGTCGGTAATATCAATGGAGTTCCTAATGGAGGTGGTAATATCAATGGAGGTGATAATATTAACGGAGTTGGTAATATGAATGTAGCTCCTAATAATGATAATAATAATGAGATTGAGGAAATGTTGCTCTCATTTGCCATCCACACCGAGAAGATACAGTTCATTCGACTACCAACTAGACAAACTACTACCATATCGACTGATCGTCACCATATAACATTGGATCATCATCTTCTGGAGTTTAAAGGATATCCTTGTGTTGCACGTTCTGAGAAGATATTGGTAAACAAAAAGTATCATCATCATCGACGACGTAACTGTGATAATGATCAAGGTAATTTTTGCTGCTGTATATTCAAAGTTCATCTGTATTTATTGGAGGACAAGGTCAAGCAAGTATGGGTCGAAGACACTAGAATTGATATAACTCTTAAGAAGCGAGCCTCATTACCACCCCCCTACAGTTCTTTCTTTAAGGCTACAACTGCTACTACCCCTCCTACACGTTTATTGAATTTATCTGGTAATGTGTTAGTGTATTGGTTTGATGGAGACTGTCTTATATACCGGAACCCCAAAATGAATCATTTCAAGGTTGTAAAAGGCTCCCTCTCCTGTTCCAAGAAAATTCAGGATATTTTTGAAGCTAAGAAGAAAGGAGTCTCCCCAGGCCGTGTAATTGGTGAGGATGATAATATTCGTTGCCCTTACATGGATTATCAGCTGCATGCTCAAGTGGAGAACATCCTCTCTCTAAAATCCTTTATTCCTCAAGGAGGAGGAACTATGCGTGGTGTAATTGAAGGTACCAGTGAATTTCAAGATTATTTAATATCAAATTTGGAAAAACCTCCTGCAGGATGGATGACCACGGGAAGAAAACCCGCAAAATATTATGCATTCGATTAGTTAGTTTGTACATCCCGTGATTCGACTTCGATCTGGTAATATACGTCAGCTTACTATTCAAGTTATTAAATTTTATCAGTCATTATTTGTTCAATGCCAGAATAGCTGCAGTACAGGGTATAGTATTTCGAGTGTTTTGCTGTATTTTAGTTTCCTTTTGGTCTTCTTTTGTCTTCTTTTGCTGTGAACTTTTAGTCTAGCTGTAGATTAAGTTCTTTGCTTTCCTGTGGACAGGGTGGTATAAGCCTCGTATACCCTCTTTCTTTCAAAAATATTTGTTCAATGCCACTACTCATATGCTCACATACGCAGGTTATTAATCTCTCCACTTTGAATAGCTATTCTTATTTGTATGAAATTAAGCAATCACAATTGTAAATGTTTATGCTGAGATATCATTCACGTAGATAGAATTCCTGTCTTTCTAACTTGAAGCTGGCCAATAAAAATGTAATGCATACAAACTTTTGACTAGTATTAGGAGCTGAAAGTATCTAATTTCAACCCTAAGATTTATGTATCATTTCAAATGGTTGGAAGCAATACGTTATTCCGTCTCCTTCACCCACACCAACCCTGGAGTGACCTGAATTTTTTGTATACCACTGTTTTTTGTCATATTGGAAATTCTTCAAATTGACTTATTTTCAGAGACATAATTCTTGAGATATATAGCTATTCTTTGTTTCGCTGAATTGAATAGATGTATAAATTACTTTGTTTGATATTGAAACCTTTGCTGACATGTTGCATTTATGCATGCAGAAAATTACTCCCGCCCTAGCTAGGGATGGATGATGGATGTAAAATGAGTTTTGAACGTCTGTTTGCATAAATCTGGATTTGGTAAAAATACTGAGGTTTATAGTTAGTAACTGCAGATATTATTGGTACCTTATTGCAGGTAAAAGCTCCTGATAACATGAGTGTGGAGGAAAGGTTCAGAGCTGCGAATTAAACAAAGATGGAAGGAAATGTTCTTTTCAAGAACGAGAAACTAGAAGAGGCTGTGGAAGAGTACAAGATGGTTAGTTGATATGATCTTCTTCCTATCAATTTACTGCCCTTCACTTTTTTATAGATGTTCCAAGTTTGTACAGAATTTTATTGATGTTACCTCATATCATCTTAGTAGACAATTTTATACATAGAAGAGCAATTTATGTTAGTGTTATTGGGGAAGCAACGAGCCATGGCTATGGATGTCCCCGTGCCACCTTAATACAGCAATATATCTAATGAAACTCAAGTGTTGTGAAGAAGTCGGGATACGTTGCAGCACTGTGATTTCATTCTTACGTGACATTTAAGTTGCTTTTAAAGTCCGAGTATCCATTTTGTTGTCTTACTAGAGGGAGACCCACCATGGTTTAGATTTACTTCAGTCACTGCAATCATCATATATCCTATTTACGACAAATAGTTTGCAGGTAAAAATACTGAGATCTGTAGTTTGTAATTGCACACATTTTTAAGCCATATTTCAGGTAAAAGCTCCTAATGACATGAGTGTGGAGGAAAGAAGCATAGCTGCAGGAAGGAAAAATTATTGTGATTGTTTAGTGGTGAGGAACATGCAGTTACTGAAACCGATCTATATACTAACATAATGATAACTAGAAGTTCGAGTATTCTCACATATTGTGGAACGAAAGGACACCTGAAAATTATGTTTGCATATGTATAGCTTGGAATTAAGCTTGACTGAGGCAACTATGTAAATATCGAGGTGTAACGCAGTATGTACACGTCAATATGATATATATGAGGTTTGGAGATGGCAGATTTTCCTTTTAAGAGCGCAAAGGAGAATTCTGTGTGCCAATGCTCTGACTTCAAATGCAAGAATACATGGGGAAGTTATGAGTGCAGCTGCGTAGGTAATATTTTGTGCACGCGAGAATTCGATACTTGCACAAGTGCCCAATAACGATTGCAGAAACGGAAGTACAGCTGTAGAAGACGACGTAACATGATACAGAGGTTGTTTTTTTTTAATACCACTAACCTTTGTTTTCCCATATTCAAAAATTACGAAAGTGGAAGCAACTGGTAGTGAAAATTTGGTTTTTCTGGTGGTGTTGGTGGCAGTGGAAGCAGCTTTGCCAGTGGTGCAGAAGGTAAAGATAGCATCTTTGCAAGCGGCGGCAACACACGAGGTTCGTTTGCTAAGACGAGTGCTTGGAAGGGAGTTCATAGATGATGATGACATGCCAGATGAGATGAGCATGCCAGCAGGAGTGGTTGATCAGATTAGAGTCACTTCAGGGCGGAAGAAAGGATTGTCAGACTGAGTGATAGATGTTAGGAACTTATAATCATGTAATAAAGTCTACACTCTACAGACGCTACCAGAGTAGAATGGATTGATGTACATATACATACGATTGCAGTAAACATAGTCCTATTTATTAATTATAAGCAAGCATTGATTGAAATTAGGCTTTGTTCTAATGGTTTGATACTGTATTGAAAATGTGAACGGCGGCTTCGGTTCCAAATTGAGAAATTTTAAGTTAAAATTTTTAACTGAATGTTGCGGTTGATTTTCTTTTCTGTTCTGAGGTTAAGAGCAGTTTTCGCAGGTTTTCCAGCCTACAGAACCAGAGCCGCGGGGTTTGCAAGAAGTCCAAGATTTGTAGTTTAAGGGTATATTGGCAGGGATAAAAATAAGAAAACAATCAGTTGGAAATACAAATTTAATATATTGGTAAAAAATGCCGTATCAGCAATGCTGTGGGAAGTAGATAAAATTGGTTTCATTGGCTTGGCTTAGAAACCTACGAAGGTTAGAGAAATTTTAGATGGCTCGTACCCTCATTCGGGAGGATCTTTGGTGCCAGCTTGCAAGTCCAAGTTATTGCCTCCTTCAACTGAGGTTAGGACTAGGAGCAGTTTTCACAGGTTTGTTACTCTGAGATGGCCGTCTTTGTGAGACTTTTTTGTCGTTTGCCCTAGTCAATATTCATTTCATTGGTGTATATATCAATATAATGACATGATTGCCCTTTTGTCAATCAAACCCATTTATAACTTGGTTTATTTGGTTTGAATTTAATAAAATTAACATATGGGACGATTATCTTTTCTTCTATTTTAATTATTTTTTGAACTTGGATGGTTGTGTTTAGAGCTGGCAAACGGGCGGGCCGGGGCTTGCCCGTTGCGGGTTCCACGGGTTCGGGTTAGTACGGGTTGAAACCCGCGGGTTGAAATTCTTCACGGGTTGAAATTCTTCACGGGTTGTCATTTCTTCAACCTGTACCCGTAACGGGTTTAACCCGTGGGTTCACGGGTTAGCCCGCCCGTTTCAGCTACATACTCTCAAATTCTTTCCTCATGGTCACAACACGCCACTACTCCAGCTGCAACCATTTAACACCTGCTCTAGTCCGGTACCACCAACTCGTTCAAACTTCAAATAATTCCTGAAACTGTTCTTCACTGAAACCCTAACTTCAATTCCTTAATCTTCATCTGTTGAGCAGCGACAAAAACTCTCTTCTCTGTTCTTCATTTCTCTTCTCGATTATGCTCAAACCCCATATAAATTCGCATCAATCTTCGCCCAATTTTAGATCTGAATAAAACCCTGTATACATCTTTCCTGTCTTCCTACAGCAGAAAACCCCACAGATCCAAAACTGCACCACCATCTTCTTCTCAAACATTAACAACACCACAACTACACCAATTTACATCGTCCTCTTTGCAAACCCAATTTCTTATTCAAACCCTCGATTCCAACAGATTCATAATCACTCCCCTGAAATTCCAATTATTGATCTCCTTCACTACTTCCATCATCACCAGAAACTTAACTGCAGCAATAATTTCAACTTCATCTGTTCGATTGGCTCAACACCCATCTTTAATTATCGTAGACAGTTCAATTTCTACGGAAAACCCTAAATCCTCTTTTGGGGAAGAACAGAACGGAAAACTAATTTCTTGTAAAATCGAATTTAAACTTCATACAGCATCTCTACCCCACATTTGATTAAATTTCATCACTAATTACCTGATCTCATCTCCAATCTCTCATAAATTTCAAAACAAAACCCACAAACCCTAATTCTAATACCTGAGTTCTGAATTACCTTCTTCTTTGAGTCTGGAATATGGATCGACTACTCACATCCACAGCATCATTATCAACCCTTACTTGATCTAATATTATTCTCTTGATGTCAACCTTATAAATTATAATCGTCGACCCACAGAGAAAACCCTAACCTCGATTTTTCTGATTTATTATCTTCAATCAACCCAAACCCAATCAACGCCATCCTTGATTCATATGGTTCACTAATGTCTTCATAATTATCATGCATGAATCTCAGCTGATGGAGCAACAGAAGAACTTGAGACCAGAAGAAAAAGAAGGAGAAAGAAGAAGAGAGAATAAGAATGAATTACTCTCGAGTCTCGATCAGTTTTTGGGAGATATGGAATATGGATATGGGGCAGACAAGTTAACAGGTTAAACCCGCGGGTTTACGGGCCGGGACGGGTTTACCCGTATTTACACAAGCCGAGATTTCTCCAACCCGAACCCGGCTTGTTTTAAAACCAGCCAAGCCGGGTTCGGGTTTTCACGGGCCGGGCACGGGTTAACCCGCGGGTTTCGGCTTGTTTGCCAGCTCTAGTTGTGTTAGACTGGCCCAATCTCTTCCCAAAACAAAAAACCGTGGCTGAAAACCGTGGTTGAAACCCCTTCTTCTCGCTGGTCTTCTATGGTGTTTGGGAATCCCAGCGAGAAAACTCCGAAGACAGGCAATGGTTAGCCTTCTCAAAAAGTGAAAAACGGATAACCATCAACAGTTCTACATCAAAAAATCGTCTAACGGTTGTCCGTTCCCATGCAACGGCTACTCATTACCAGTTTTTGGCTTTCGTAAAACGGCTAATAAATTCCCGTTCCTTGATCTTTTTCGTTTACACTCCGTCGACACTCGTTTTCAGTTTTAGTGTTCTTAACCAAATATTCAAATATATCGACACTCTCTCTACACTGGACTGGTAGACAGTTCAGAGATTTCAGAGATTTCTTGTAGTACGAATTCTTTTCATTGTCTAAGGTGCATTGTGCTCACCAAAATTTAAAATGCCAATCTTTTTAATGGATTGTAGTGTACACATCACATTGAGTCGATAAGTGGTATTTAGATCAATAATTGTAAATATAAGTGAGAAAGACGTGTAAACGAGTTCACTTTATTCAGATACTTTAACAACGTAGCACACTTAATCTAAATTACTGGAAATTAAACCTAGATCATTGTCGCAAGAAACGCGATTGCACTTAGCCCGTGCAACAAGCCTTTAAACAGTTAGGTTTCCCTAACGACCGAGTGTAGTCTCGGGAGGGTTTGCCAGAGATGTACCCACAAAATGTGTACTGCCAGCGCAACCGAACTAATCTTCATCACCATCTTCACTAGATTCACGGCATAACACCTCAGGATCATACTCCTCGGGCAACCTCTGCTTCAGGAGTAAATAACATTCGTACAATTGGAATGCTTTACCGGTTGCGGCTTCGTATCTATATTGCGACTCCATTTCCTATATTAAACAACCAAATATTAATTAGTGTTTTATTAAAATAGTGTTTAAACAATTAAGATGTTAAAATGTAAAACGCTCACACATTGATCCCTTGTCCAACCAGGAGGGATGTTTCTCACAAGTGAAACCACAAAGCTTAGGTATAAATTAACCTCTCTCTTAATATTTGTAACCCTATTTTGTAAAACTCTAATTGTTCTCTGGTGTGGGTTTCTATTCCTAACTGTCAAACGTAGAACCACCAAGTCCCATAAATTGACCCCTGAAACAATGTTTTTTGTTTCTCCTTCGGCGACAAAGACATTAATCCAAGACTGGATGATAGTTACATCTTCAACATGAGTGAATCTGGCGACCATGACTTCTAAAAGAATAAAAGAAGATGTAGATAATAAAGCAGATGATATATTCCGTAAAGAAGATGTTGATAATTTGGTTGAGTTGTTTTGGTAGAGAGCAATATTATTTATACGACATTTAGGGTCTAATGGCTAGAGTTATTTTTCAAATAACTTTATTGATATTTGTGGCCCTAGTGTAGTCACTTTTGTTACTGGTGGCATTTTTCGGTTGAATTTTCTTATCACCCTTTGTGTTTGTTTTCGTCATATCACTCATTAATTTATTACACTATTGGTGATCATGTAGTTGAGTTTACGTATCAATGTATTTGTCTTTCAACATATAACCTCACATCATTTCTTTAAATGTACATCTATTCCTAACTTAATTTGTTATTCATTTAAATGCATTATTATGAGTCTTCTAGTCAAGTGCAACTAGAGTTATTTTTTTGGATTTTTTTAATATTCGTCTTGTCATAATGTATTTGGATGACTACTATTCAAATAAAATACATGTTCCTGTCTTTTTTGTGGAATCATTTTGCCTGCATTATTTACGACTTTTCAAATTAATGTCTTAATTTAGTGGGTTTTCATATTGATGTGTTTCATGTAGTCTTAATTATATTATTCTATAATTTACTATCTTGTTTTTATTTTACGTGCACTCATGATGGTAAGATGCTATAATTTTCTATAAAATCCCTTAAAATGGATTACATTGAGCATACTCTCATTCCATAGCCAATAAGATCAACCAATAAGTTTGTAAGAAGATATTCATGCTGCGCTTTAGTAATGAAGAAGATGTCGGTGTTGTGGAAGCATGGAGTTCAAAAACAAACCGAGTCACGATCCCTAGAGAAGAAAGTCAATCAACTGAGTTTTGGAACCGTGTTTTTCAAAATTTTGAAGATATTACCGGAAACGACAATGGAAGAACAAAAAACTCAGTAAAAAATAGATTCAACCTAATCAATACTGAAATCCAAACATTTGTTACAATTCTGTTTGATGTCAACTTGAAGCATGCATCATTGTCATACGAAGTTCGAGTAAGTATGCTATAATAACCATAAAGAAGTTGATTATCTATATAGTCTCATGTTTTATTTTCAGTTATTATGTTAATGTTTTCTGTTTCTTTTTCAAAAAATGAAAGCTCGAATCGAGTACCGTGAAGACAGAAAAAACCTTTTAAATTTGATGCATTGTATGATCAATTGAAAGACGCTGTACCTGGCTATAATCTTGAATAAATATTTAAGTGTCATCATGTTTTTAAATAAGCAGGAGAGTTATATTAAAACATCGAAAGCGTACATAGGATTAAACTTTAAATTATATTATATTAAAGTGAAGCACAACTAATTTTATATTTGTTAACCAACTCGAGAATTGGGATACCACTGGGTGCACCGTATGCTTGGATTAACACAGAGTAGCTCTTATAAATTCCACCCACCAGATAATACCCATGTGTGTACTGGTTCCCATTGATAGCAAAATGACAAGGAGGTGTAATACCATTGATATTGTTATCAAACAAATTAGAGGACTTCTAAAGATTAAGATCATTTTTTGATCCACCCACTCCAAAATAACCATGCCAAAACCACCTATCATGAGAAGCAACCGCCTCAAGAACACAAGTGGGATAACTTTTATGGACTGTGTGTCCCTGCCTCGCCCATTGGACAAACCCTCCAATCCCAATGCATACATTTTAGGCTACCAAGCATTCCTGAGAACCCTCGAGTTGCGTTCTCCTTCAACAACCACTTGGTATCATTCACGATGGGAGGTCTCATGTATTCCGCATTAAACCAAAACATAATTGCATCACAAAACTTCTTAATATAATAGTAAATAGTATAAGCAACCATATGGGTATAGTCATCCACGCTATCAGGTGGGATACCATTACAAAGACACTTCATAAGGGCATGCATTTTCATGTGTGGGCTATGACCTGGATTTCTTGCAGCATATTTTCTTTGTCGAAAGTCTGGGTCAACCTCACAAATTTTATGCAAAATTCTTAAAAAAAGTGGTCAATACATACCTAAACGTCCATGGAACGTTTTCGGTCCCCAAGTGCAACCATCATTGAAATAATCATACATCATCCTTCCATCCGCTTCGACACGACTTATATTGATTGACTCTCTCTGCGTCACTTGCGTTGGAACCGGTTGATGCAAATTTTGAGTATTTTTCATCATAAACTGATATAACATGAGAAGATTTTGATTTGTATCTTTTTCAACAAAATCATCACCAAGGAGAACCCCGTATTTTATTGACATATATCTCCTTAAAGACATGCTTCAATTGACAACAACACTGGAGTAGCAATGAAATATTGGCAAAGTGGACAACTAACAAATTTGACACTAGAATTAAAATATAACAAAGTTTACAACCAACAACGTTTGCAATTGAGTTCCAGCAAAAGTGCAGCATATTATGACCATGATAATATCTATTTCTTCTAAATTACCAAGAGAATTAGACACACAATCTAAGTTATCTCTTTTCAAACATAAAAACTGATATAACTTGCAATTAAGATATGAATCCCTAAAGTAACAATGTTAAACAAATTAAAGTCTACACAAAGCAGTAACTAATAATACTTGGATTCAATTTTTGTTATTCATCGTCAAATCTAAAATAAATTATTTCAATTAAAAATAAAAACTAGTGTTTAAGGTTTCATTGGATTACCTTTGATTATTAAGATGATTAACCTATTCAAAAAGTAGTCCAACTTGCAATTTAGAGCTTCTTCAAAAAACCCAACATGAAAAAGTGTGCAGGTGATGATTCTTTGGTTGACTAAGGTCTCCTGTGTGAACAAAGAAAAAAATTGGGGAAGAACAAATAAACTATGGTCGAGTTCTCTGGATGTTTTGAGGCTAAATTTGAAAACGGGCAATGGTTAGCCGGTTCAATTGGGTTGGACTGGTCAGGGTAAGGATAACGGGTACTGAGTGACCGTTTATTCAAAAACGGGCAATGACTATCCGTTCTGAAGGGAACAATTGATGACTTACCATTTTTGTTAGAACGGCTAACCATTAGCCGTCCCTTGATTTCTCAGGGAATTACCGATAGAGCTAGACCCTTCCCAGGATGATGTGTAAAGGCATTTGGGAAGATCTTGGGCATCTCCAGAAGACCCGGTCTTAGGTTGGGTTCCTTTTTCTTCAGGGGCTTCAGGGAACTTTGATTATGCATTTTACCTTATCTTATATGAGGTTTCTGATTGTAGTGTAAATACTGGCAGTGCTTCTAGTGCAGATTAGGTAGAGTTTTGCATCCCTTGTTGTATACTTTTTCATGTTGAATGCTTTTACGCTTTTGCACAAGTAAAAATGTCTGCTGGGCTAATCCTAGTCGGCAATATTTCAATTAAATTGAGTGGCAACTGGAATTTAGAACTGTATTCTCTCATCATAGTTCATTTTAAAGATTTTATAGATACTGGCAATTTATACTATACTATCATAGCTATAGGCTATAGTCCTTAGCTCTGCTTGATTAAGACCGACATTTTTACTTGTGTAATTGACTAGTTCTTTTCATTATTTTTATTTATTCTACTATTTTCACGTGTTTGATGTAAAGCCAAGTGATGGGAATGTTTTTGAGGACGAACAACAAGCTTTTGGTGTCAGTCAGGCAGATCCTTCTAGTTCTCAGGTATGAATTAACTTTGTATTCTCTCGTCATATTTCATTTTAAAGATACTGCCAATTTATATTTTACTACCATAGCCAGGGCCGACCCTGACATAAAGTGGCCAAAGTTCAACTTTGAGCAACATATTTTTAGGGGCATCATTTTTTATTTTATTTTGTTAAGATACATTGGATTAATGATGTAAGTTTTTGACAAAAAAGTCAAAACCTTTTTAGGGGTGTATTCAATTTATAGATAATTGAGAATCTATATAAATCCGTGGTATTCAAACTAGAATCATATAGTTTTATACAAATCTGAGGCATTCAAAACCATGGATATTTAATTCCACAAATATCCGAGGTATTCAAATTCAATATTTCAATGTTCCTAAAAAGAACTTTGGTATTCGATTTATTATATGTTTTCATGATCCAAGACTTTTGTTAATTTTTCTGATCAAATTGTGGAACAAAATATTTTTTTTTCCTCTCCAAATCTCTAGCTATTGGAAGATAATTTTATGGATTCTTGAGAGAACATTTCTATCACGAACATAACACTCGAGATAACCTATCCATCGAGAATGATATCAGTTTCCCTCATTTAGTGAGACAACTGCAAATAAACTTCAGTCTTACCACTTCGTCAGTTTCCCATAATTTTATACTATTATAGTAGTTCAACTCATATCAGTTTTCCTTGGTAAATCATCAAAACAAATTTTCCTTTTTCAATTTTCCCATTTTTATAATAAATGTCAATCAAAAAAGTACTCAAGTATTCATCTTAATCAAAACTCACTTTGATAGCAAACCCATGAACTTGGTAACTTGTTTTACCTCTTTCAGCGATGTGCGAGCTAGAAACACAATTGATTAGAAGACCATGACAATAAATTTCAATCAGGCATTTTATTAAACGCTAACCGCGTTTCATACTAGACAACCTGATTTTGAACTTTATTATTCCATACAAATCTCTAAAAGATTCCACTTTAATCTATCGTAGTTTAATATAAGTCCATAGATATACAATGGAATCTTATAAATCCATACATTTCATGTAAAACAAGAATCCACACTTATCCTTAAAACTCTTGAACGAATACACCTCTACTAAGTAGTTTGTTGGTATTCCTGGTAATATTGAACTACTGAAAGGGGTTGCAAAAAAAATTGTTTTATAAAATCTACCTAGATAAATAAATCCTATTTACTCTTTGCAACCCATGTTTTTTTCTTTTTTTTTTTTATTTATTTTTTGTCTTATTTTTTTCTTCTAGATCGGAAAATAAAAAGGGAGAGAAAAAGAATTAGGGAATTAATATTCCTTTATAACAATACAAGGTAACTAGATAACTCATTAGTTCTTTTAACAGATTATCAATTCACTAATCATCCTATCTTGATTATTCTTTTTTTTTTAAATTAAATTTAGGGCATAAAATGAATCAATCAATCAATAGTTATCATATAAAGGAGAATCATATTTTTTTTTGACTTGGTAATACTACATTCAGTTTTACATTTTTTTTAACAATTTAAAGTGCCATGTGGCAAAACAATGTGTTTAAAATAAAGGACACAATAACTTTAAAATACAGGGACACATAATTCAGTTTCGTATTTTTTGCCAAATTATAGACATGTCTTTCACAAGAACCAACAATATTTTTCAAACAATGGGTTTAAAATGAAGAGACACAACTTATACAGCAAGGTGCAAAGAAACAGGTTTAAAATAAATGGACAGAACTGATGTAGCAAAATATATAGTGGGTTTAAAATGAAGGGACTCAACTTATAAAACATATTTTTTTATAATTAAGTTAGTATTATTGCATGTAGTAAACATATTGTGGTAATATAAAGTGATCCAAAAAGTCTTAATATTAAATAAAGTTTTACGTCGATATGTTCGCTCTTATTTAATATATTTTTTGACTTCGTCTTTTTGTTCTATTATATTTTTAATCAACATCTAATAAAATAAATAGTTGCTTAGTTGTGTTAAGAAGATGGCCTAAAAAAATATATAGTTTCTCTTATTATTATGTATATAGCCTTCTATAGGGGCAACTTCCCAAAGATTAACTTCGGGGTATCAATTTTGCAGGACCGACCCTGACCATAGCTATAAGTTATAGCCCTTAGTTCTGTTGAATTGAGACTGGCATTTTTTTCATTATTTTTATTTATTCTACCATTTTCGTGCGTTGACAGAACATAATTCCCAGTGATCGGAATGTTTCTGAGGACGAACTTTTGGTTGTCAGTCAGGCAGGCAGATCCCTCTAGTTCTCAGGTATGAATTAACATTGTACGTTTCAAGTGATTTCTATTACTTATTGGATTAGGACTGACATTTTTACTTGTGAAACTTACATTTTTATTGTCTGTCTATCATATGGTTTGAAACTGACATTTTTATTATGTATTGTGTTTTGCAGTCCGACAATTAAAGTTCGAGGCGTTATATCACATGGTTGTGCATGGGACCTTAGCACCATCCTATTGTTTCTTGCAGAGAAGCACATATCACTATACCACTTTTAATAACAACTCATTTTAGACCTTTCATAGGAATTATTTTAGATCTTTCATAAGTTTATTGGATCGGATAATGCCAAATTGCATATATTTGATTATCAAAGGTTGGAGAGACAAAGGATTATCTTCTACAGGTCAAGTTTTGTGGAAAGTTCTGCCTGCGGCTATCACGTGGACAATATGGAATTGCAGAAACGATTTAGTCTTCAACAATGTTAACTTCGAAGTACCGCAAGTCATCGATAAAGTGAAGGTGCAGGCGTATCACTGGTGCAAGAATACAGAACCTCTTAGAGGCATGCCTTTGAATTTTGTGAAATCAAATTGGGGCCAATTTTTTGTTTCTTGAACTCTTTGGGTTGCAGTGTTTTCGAGATTAGTCTGTATTGGTGGGTTGTTCTTGTTTTTTTGGAGGTTTACTTTGCTTACTTCTTGTAACTCTGTGAATCGTTTTTATTTAATTTTATCTTTGCAGAGGAAAAAAAACCCTACTCCTTTTAGACTTTTCATACATAAGTTTCTAATTCTTTTAACCTTTTTAAATTTAGTCCAAAATGAACTCCGACCCCTCGTTACAGAGATTGATATTATTTCTTTAACTTCGTAATATCATTTCTTGATTGGTGATTATCATTATCACAATCTAAAAATTAAGTTTATGGTTTAATTGATAAGAATGATGTTGATGATGAACAAGTAAATGCAAACCATATCAAGGCAGGGACATGTTATTGAAATCGCATCTGTAACATGTATACTAAATTTTCGATTGGTATTGGCGGGTCGTGATTTAAAGAATAATCTCCATTGGGCATCCAAGCAAAGATGTGAACTTCTTGTTTTCTCTATAAATTTTAATTAGAGACTAGATTTGTGCCTGTAGGTATTATTTTGTTAATATTCTAAATTGTTTAACTTTCAAGTCAATTGTAAATCGATAATTGCCGGTACCTACATGCCGAAAAATGTTGTCTCTTACGTGATCATACATTGAATGGGGTATTGTGATGATATAAATCCATCTGAGGTACTGTCTGAAAAGACGAGGGTACCCAAGTACACCACAATGTTTTTGTTTCAACCTATAAGTCCTTTACCGAAAGTGATCGTCTATGGACAGATTCGAGACAATACAACAATTCGGTTCACACTTTGTGTGATCGTCTATGGATATAAGATCGAGTCAATACAACAACAAGGTGTATTACTTGATAATAGGTTCAGACTTAACCAAACTCTACAGGATCAATAGCAAGTAATGTGGGGTTAACATATATGTGTATTTTACTTTATTATAATAAACAATTATAATGCGGAAATCAAAGTAAAAGACACAACAAGATTTTGTTAACGAGGAAACCGCAAATGCAGAAAAACCCCGAGACCTAGTCCAGTTTTGAATACTCTCAGAATTAAGCCACTATACAAAATCTAAACCAACTTCGTATAGTTGAGACCAAACAGACTACCCCTAGATATTTAGTTCCCTCAGTATCCATGCGCCTTCGACTTCTAGAGTCACGCATGTGAATAGCAAATCCTTTGGATCGTATACCAAACAACAAAGGAAGAATCTGTTTGGTAACCAATCTAATCAATCTTTTCTATAAGATAAGATGAGTCGTTGACAAAGGATCTTCTATTTAATCTAATAAAATCCTTTGTCTGGTTAGATCAATCTAACTTTAACTACCAAAATAGTCAAGTATAAATTTGTACTCAATCAAAACAGATCTCAAAGAAATATATTGGGAATGCTGATCTCACGAAACTAATCAATCGAATAAATTCGATTCTAGTTGGATCCCAATCGATCAAGGTTTGTGCACACAATTCACAAGATACGAAACTAATAAGAAATCTTCTTCGTCTTCAAATCTTCTTTAATCTTCAATAAACCTGCACAACACCACTTGAATCTCTTGTGATAAATGACACACATAATGGAGTCTGTTAACAATGGATTATCAAAAGATGCCTTTAGATCTAACAAAAGTTATAAAGATCTCGTTGATACTTCGATCTAGTTTGAGTGAATCTTATATCAGAAGAGAAGATTATCAAGAATAAACGAACTAGGTGCAATAAAAGTTTCAACAACCGTTAGTCAATCAAATCAATCGAAAACTAATAACACTGCAATTATCTAGTTGTTTATGGGTGAAAAATGTTTCTGCGGTTTTTGGTAAATTTGGGTATGTGGATGAGAAACGAATCTAAACCCTAAACAAATGCACTGCACGGGAGTGCTTTCTGTTTCGAGAGATCAATCTATACAATTCTGGCCTAAACCAAGAAATGGTCGTTCCAGACTTGCTTCGGTCACAAAATGAAGGACATGGGTTTGATCATAGGGAGGGAAGCGAAGAAGGTGTTGAGATTGTGAAGGTGTTGGCTGTTTATGACTTGTATCAGAATATCGAACTGGCTTGCAATAATGTAAGCAATCATCTCTGGGTGTTTTCTAGATATCAACACTTGATTTTCTGTCTGTCTTGGAAATAGGCAGGAGAACCTATTTATACAAGTCATTAAGCACAACCTTCGTCTCTCGTAGGAAGTGGAGGAAATGGAGTGATGGAATAGTGGGGTCGTGTTAGTGTCACACGATCAGTCTTTTCCCACTTCTACCATCATCGCTAACCGTCCATGCCTCCTGACACGTTCTTGTAATGGCGCATTGCACGCTGCACGCTGTAAACCGCCAGACCAATACCCCGGTAAGTATCCCCCAGTTTGTGACATGTTTGACGTCTCGAATGAGTGGATCGTGGGATCCACTGTAGGAAGTAGCATGTGATGCTAAAATAACTAAGGATTTGATATTTATGAAATATCGTGTATGCTCAACGCATGTAATGCATCACAGACAATCAGCATGTATGGAACATCGATGTTTTAAAGCCTGACCGAATAAGTTGCGGACCAAGTCGTCTTAAAATAGCATCACGTCCAACCATTTTCGAGTGATCGTTTGGAGGCTGCATGGGCGAGCTATCTCCTGGCCGATCACTCCCTGTGGAAGAGTGGCGGATGGTGATTATCGGGATGTCTCACTGATCGTCCAGCTTTCAACCTAGGTTGTCCATCCAAGCTAGTGAAGTTGGACGGACGAGATGGTTTAAGACCCTCATCTGCGACCGTTGATGGATTTTTAGGGTTTTAGGAGGTGCGCGAGCATCACTCCTATGCTTGACCGAATCCGAGTTTGGGCAAAAGTTTTGGTGAGGCCGACCAGGCATGCGTGTAGACAGCCTACCGGTGTATATGCCCATACCTCTTTGTCTCATGAAGGTGTGATCTAGGCCACTCAATTTGACCGGAAAAAGTGAGTGGTCATGATCGATTTGCGGCAGAAATCCATTGCCGCAAAGGATTTGGAAGCTGCTCGACATGCAACTTTCGGGCGCGCGTTTCGAGGTTGTCGAGTCCTAGTCTGCCTAGGCCAACCAGCTCCACGCAAAGACGGGCCCACCACGATCATGTTGACATGCTTGGGGCCTTTTAAGTCTATATCTACACCCTCCATCCAAGCTTGTGAAGATGGATGGTCGTGATCGAACTGCGACA
Organism: Papaver somniferum; assembly: GCF_003573695.1. Classification (NCBI taxonomy): domain Eukaryota; kingdom Viridiplantae; phylum Streptophyta; class Magnoliopsida; order Ranunculales; family Papaveraceae; genus Papaver; species Papaver somniferum. Next base: position 134,234,842 of record NC_039362.1, on the reverse strand, counting down.
GTTATGCAGCGCCGCAAACCCTAAAACAGTCACGTACACACGACTTCCACCAAACGGTTTGGCAAGTTATGCTCCTCTTTTGGAGGGACCGATTACGTGGGGCCCATGTTGGGCCGACGGTGAACGTGTGTGCACTTCTCTAATGATCTTAGGCGCGATCTAAGCCATCCAAACATGTTGGCGAAGTTGGATGGTTGTGATCAATTTAAGACATTAGTGGAATTTTCTTAACCATTGTAAAGCATCACACTAGCCATGTTTCGGTCATGCGACCGTGGCTGTATGACCACGTCGTGGGCAAACAGATCAGAGTGGGCCCGCTAATGTGCGTGCTAGCGCCTCCTCCATATTTCATGGTGCGATCTAAGTCATCCAATCAGGCTAGTGAAGTTGGACGATCACGATCACTTTGAGACTGTCTTAAGTAGTGTTGCTCATTCGAGCTTCTTCCAAAGCAGCGTGGCCTCCCTATTTTGGGGCTGGCGTTTTGGCACGCTGAGAAGAGGAGTGTGATGTTCGACCGGTTAGGGCACAAACAGGCCCGCTGGTGGTCGTCACGATGATAGCCTGCTCATGTTAGGATTCGTCTAGGCTAGTTAAATCATGCGGTCAACATGCGTGGCCGTGATTGTTTCTGAGACTGATATGGACAGTCTAGATTTCCCTTAGGAAGTTAAATATGCTCAATCGTACTAGTATAACACACCGAGAGATGTAGCCTGTACGGGTATTTAGTGCATGCCTCATCATTGGCACTTGGAGATTCGTGTCACTCTGCTAAGAGAAACACTCAGTCGTCATGCCGCACCAATAACGAGAGTTCTGCGGGAACATCACAGGAAATACTAGGCAAATCATGCATTATAAATAATGCTAAAAATTCACAGGATATTTGGGATTATGGCTACATGCTCCAACCTGGATGAGTTTTGTGTATTTAATTCACAGAAGATTTGGGATTATTGCTACATGCTCCATTCTAGGTGAATTAATAAAGCGAAGAGGTACTCATCACTCATCAAATAACTTTATTCTCTGCAAGATGTCAGCGTATTAGATTTGGCTTTTACAATTTTATCCTTGAACAAAAATCCACCATCAACACTAGTTTCCCACCAACAGTACTCGTAGAGCTTCTTGATCCCACAGAAGTCTTCAAACGAGTGGTCGTAAGATATTTCACATAATTAGGACACTTTCCTCTCTGAATAGACGGATCCACCAGAAACAACAAGAATTGAAGTTTTCCTGGCTCTTAGGATATTTTGCTAGAAATGCAAACTTAGGTATTTATAGACCAAGGATGTTTGGACACCAAGGAATTTCCAAAGCCGAAAGTATTCTCAAGATATGCAATGAATGACAAAATTCGGTTTTCATAATTCCAATAAATGTTTGTCCAATATTTCTGAAATCTCTCAATAGAAAATCTCCAATTAGTAAATGTACATTAACAATTTTTATTCTCAAGAGATATGCATTTAATTGCTAGTAATTAAAGCATATAAAACCAAAAACCTTAATTAAAAGATTCTCAATTTAATTCGGCACAAGATCACCTTGAGTACTAAGGAATATCTTTGAACAATAAATGATAAGATTTACTATTCGTGTTCAAAGTATGTTGACATCTTTTCACTGTAAATCCTTATTTCATATTTACATGGATTTACATTCTTGGAATCGGTTATACCACACTTCCAAACAAGTTTAGAATTGGTTCACCTGTATTCCAAGACTACTATGTGATTGATCAAATACCGAATCACATACATGGGTTCAATCGGTTCTACCAATCACTAGGATCAGTTATAACTAATTATAAAAATACTTGTGATCGGTCACTAGGATCGGTTACACTGATCAGTTCCATCTATACATGGTATTGCTTGTTAAGATCGGTCACACCAGTTATCGGGATCGGTTACACCAGTTACGAAGACCGGTTACCAGTTACAAGGATGGATTACACAACACCGTGATCGGTCACACCAATTACTAGGATCGGTTACACCAATTATTGGGATCGGTCTCACCAATTACAAAGACCGATCATACCATCACTTGGTGATTACTTAGGATCGGTTACACAAGTTAATAAAAACCAGTCATACCAAATCATAAGTCGGGCATTTTGATTAGTTATACCAAGATACATAACATAAGTTAAGATCGGTTCTACCATCTCACACATATTGGTCATCCAAAGATTTGCAATGAAGAGCCGGACCAATAAGCCTAATGATTTCCCTTTCGATTCACGAAACAAGTTCATGAATGTACTTTTTTTAAAAAAATGTAAAATATTGTTTCCTAGGATGAAATCTTCACCATAACCCATTCACATAATCATAACAATATATACAAGATTATGTTGATGTCAGATCTACGAAGTTCAAAAGATAAGCGTTATACTTCGTAATCTAATTCTCTAATACTATGATCATACAATTATGATCATGTCACATCACTAGAGTAATATATAAACTATGTAAAATATATACAGCTTCGCAGTTATGTTTTCAATATAACACGACTTGAAAGATACTTTAGGAATAAAGCAGTTTAAGTCAGTATTACTAACCTCAAGAGGAAGGATGATGTCTTCGTTGTAGTTCGCTACTTCTTCACATTATTCAGGTCTTCAGAGTAATACTTGTATGTCTCAACATTCCTAAACTTTATAGTCTAACCTAAACGAAGTTGACTCTAGTATTTAATCAAGCGACTCTAGATGAGTTTTGATACTAAAATATGACAACCAAACTTGACATACCAACGCTTGGTGAGTTCAACCGAGCTATGCTCTAACACTGTCTGGCAAAAGTTGCTTTTCATGTTAACTTGTCGCCCAAATAAACTCTTCACAATCACCCCATAGCTAAGAATTTCTTGCACAACTTTAGTTAGATCATGTTCTAAAATCAGTGTACACTTGTTGGTTTAATGCACATTCAAGTGTTGATCCCAATCAAAGGTATAAGGATAATCATACAAAAAGGTGTTGGAACCTAGCTTGTTTCTAGGCTTCCAATCAGTTTTTTGTAGACCTTGCTGTTAAAACTTTCTTTAACACTTTTGTATTCAATATCTCATCCCTCATAATTTGTAGGACTTAACTATTTGAGACGAATTTATGTTAAATGGGGTCTGAATCCTTTGTGTCATGAGAAAATAATATTTTCACCATATATGCATGTATTGGAGATGCTCTAATGGTACATCTAAGTACTTAAATACATCTCCTGTATATCAATGTTTTTTCTTAAATTTTCATACAACAAGACTGAGGTTGTATGGAACAAAATGATGAGTATAATCGCGTGGAACTGTAAGGGTATTAATCAAACAACCACAATCCAACACTTGCATGGACTGATTCCACACACATGCCGGCAATGATATTTCTCTACGAAACTCTAGCTATTTCATCACATATGGACACTCTCCAACAGACACTGCAATTCCAACACAATTTTTAGTACCTAAAGTTGGCCACAAAGGTGAACTTCGCCTTATGTCGAGTAATCAAGTTCACGTCCAAATATTAAACCACTCATATAGCTATATACATGCACGTATAATACTTCCAACACCAAGACAACATTGGCTATGCACAAGCATTTGCGGTCCCACCATATAATGCAACATGATGATAATTTTCTACGGCTACTAATAGGAGACTTCAACGAGGTCATCAACCGAGCGGAAAAAAGAGAGGAGGAAGACCAATTACCTTCGCCCAGACGTAACCTTCTAAACATGATCGATGAGGTGGGGTTACTCGATATGGGTTTCAAGGAGATCTATTTACTTGGACCAATCATCAACAATGACCTTGCTTTATCATGAAAAGATTAGATCACACACTAATAAACCAAAGATGCGCAACTTCCATTCCTCATGCTGCGGTGACACACCTAAGACATCTTTGATCACTAAATTACTCTGCGTTTGTAAATCATGATTTAAGTCTTGAGTGTTAAATGAACACGATTATACGTTAATATGTCATATTTTCCATAAATTATCATCGTACATGGTTCCAAAACCCTGGACCATAACGTATATTATTCAGTGTAAGTACAAGACAAACTTCTCACATGCTTACATGAACTCCTTACAAGAGTTTCATCTAAACTGAGGGTTAATTCGTTCTCAACTACATTTCAGTCCGAAGTCATATGGTAGGCTAGTGTCTGTAGCAGCTTAATACGGTTTGGTGTTCAAACTGGACAAGGTCCCGTTTTTTTTTGGTAAGTGCAGTTTTCTTGGTTAACAAAAATTTTGGTGTTTCATTTTTTTTACTTTCCCGCAATATATCATTTTATATTTGTAATAGTAATATCATAAGTAGTACGCGTATTCAATCTAGGTAGTTTAAGTACTTATGAAATATGATCAATTACAAGACTTTTTCTTGTAGATTTCGTATCTTAGATAACAAGTTTCATAGTTGGTATAATTTGGATCCTCTTGATTTGGATACAACTAGATTTATCTTGGATATTGATTTGTAAGATCGTCCAATAACTCTTTTACACAGTCAGGTTCACAGACTTTGTTGCTAAACATATTGATTTTGGAAGAGATAACAGAAAACACACACATATATATATTGTTCAAGTATCTTTAATTAGATATACTTGCAATTGTATTAGGTTTTGTCCATACATATTGGCGAATGAAAAAGTTGGTTGCGTCGTGCAAATTATGGCAGTACAATTAGTCACCATGATTTAGTCACGATAATCAGGGAAATACAAAAGTGACAGATACTAAAGTACAAACTGTGCATGCGACGCAACATCAAGTAATTCAATCAGATCCAAGACGCTTTACAACATCATTTCTGACTAGGAATCAGAATGAAGATTATCATCTTGCTGCAGCACAAACAACCTCTTCTATGTTTCTACCAACCATGTCTGGTTTACAACCACCCACTTTTGCTTTTCAACAAAATGAAGATATAGGGGCATCCAAAAATATGTTGGCCATTGGGATTATTCTAGGTCTTGGATCCTGAAATCAAAATGATGAAGAAAATGATGAAACATTAGAAGATTTATAATTTTTATTTCTGATACTAATGCAATTAAAAATTTTATTAATGAAAAGTATTACTTTCTGTTGAAACCAAATTACATATATGATTTAAATTAAGCATTACATAACTTAATAAACATTTATTTCTAGTTAGAAACAATTAAATGACCATTATACTCAATAAACATCTTTGTTGAAGAGTTTACTAAAGTTTATGCTCTTATGCGCAATGGGAAATGGTGTATTCCTGATGCTCTTCAAGAGTTTATATATGTTGGTGATTTGCCTGTATTATATGAAGGAGATGATAAGAGAATATGGTGCGAAAATCAGAAAGGTATTATGACTGCAACTTCAGCTTATCACTAGGTGCATATTTTTTTTTTCCAAGACTTACTTTATTTAAGCAGATTTGGTCTTCATATATCCATCAATAATGTCTGGAAGCTGGTGAGGAAAGTGTGTTCAATGGATGATTGTATGAAAGTAGAGGATTTCAGAATGCTTCAAAATGTTATTTATGTGGTCAAGAATTGTTGAATATTTTCTATGATTTTGCAACTTTAGCCATACTCTGGGAGGTTTTTTTTCTTTCCTTAATCCTCTGTCCTTTTCTGACATTCTCCCATGTAGTAAACATAAAAGTCCCATAGTTCAACAAGTCTGGAAGGTTGCATCTTTTTGCTTACTGGTTGAGATTTGGATCTCAAGAAAAAAAATTATTTGTCAAAGTGTGATTCCCTCCATCTCTACGGTCCAAGATAGAGTCATTCAATTCACTCATGATTGCAGTAGAAAAATGAATGGATACATGAGTAATGAAGTATATGATTTACTGATTTCGAGAACTTTCAATATTGGACTTAGAAATGTTCATTATATCCAACCTATATCTTGTTTCTTTAGCCTTCCTCCTCATGGTTCCATTCTTATTCGCTGTGATGGGGCTTCAAGGGGAAATCCAGACATTGCGGATTATGGATTTATATGTAGAAACTCAATTGGTGCATTTATAAATACAAATTCGGGGAGGTCTTGGCATTGCTTCTGTTAGAGAACTGCTCGGTCGAACTCACAACCGACTTGTTTGTCAATGTTAGTGATCAAAACTATAAGTCTTGATTTCTAGTCTACTTATAGATGCCTTGAACTAGGATAGATTGTGTAGTTGAGCATTAGACTTCACGGCGTTCATCATTTGAAGATGAAGAACTACTAAGGAGAGCTTGTGGAACTTCATCAACAAAAGGTATGTGGAGACTGAAACTCATCTATCACTTAGAAAGTCTAATACTACTCTATCTCCTATATTGAGACATAAGTCGTAGTGCTATATAGTTTTTTGTTATGCAAATTTGATATTTCGAGCTGAGTTTAACTCGCTTACATATTTCTCGAAAATGTTGGTAAGCTTTCGCTTCAACCAAGTTCATCTTATATTCTTGACGAAAGTCAAAAGATGATCATGTGAAAATTACCGAATAACATCTTACATGGTTTGTGTGATACAATCATTTGCTGTAGACTTGGAATGTTTCGTTACGATTATTTCAATAACTTGAAAATTGCTTTGATGCTAATAGTAACACTTAACCAATATTGGACTATGAACATGTTATGCACTCTTGCATATATGTAATCCATGTCCGAGAACCATAATATGCATACCCATACGCGTACCTGTTGGTTTGTGAAGTCCGGGAACCTAAGTATACGTACCCGTACGCGTACTGGCGTAAGGTTCAGGTACAAGATTTTCTGTTGGGTTTGGAGGTATGCGCACCCGTTCCCATACTGGCGAAAACCAAACTTGGTCCGGCTACATAAGTATGCGTACCCATTTGCATACTTGAGTGGTTAAAGTTCTAAAATCGGTTGTGACATGAGCTAATACATTTATATAATAAGGAATGCAATCTTTGGAAACCGTGGCTATAATGTTCATGAATTGATTCGAGTGAATCAAACCGATTTTGCTTCAATTGTGTTCTTGTATACTTTTATGAGAATATCACAATTGAACAACTCTTTAACTAGTTTAATTTGAGTCATTTGAACTAGTTATGGTTAAAATGAACAAGGTTGATATGAGAGTATTCATATGGCTAACTTTGGTAAACTACTGTTGATCCAACATAGTGTACACATTTAGGTACGGTTACTCAAACCTAAATGAAGGTACATTTCATTTGTGTATAACAAGCTAAGTTCGATCTAACGGTTGAAAGATATTAGCTTGAGTTTAATTAGGTTTTCATATAACGGTGAATATTGAATGCTTTATTACCAAGGTAACATAGATTGCAAACCCTGATTTGAAAACTATATACAAGAGAACTCTAGCAACTGGGAAACCTAATCCCCACACTTATGTGTGATACTAGGTGCGACTAGAGTCGATTCTCCTTTAACCTTAGGTTTTTCACGAAACCCTATAGGTTAACGACTTGAAGACTTCATTGAGATTGTGAAGCCATACCCAACTATTTTATCTGTAGTTGCGTGTTCTGATCTTACTTCTACTATCGTATTGAGTACTATCTTCCCTAAGATTTGCTCGAGATTTTATCTCTGATAGGTAAGATTAAAAGAAGTCACAAGCATCTTCGTCTCATCGTTTGTGATTCCATAATATCTTGTTTAGCTTCCATACGATTAAGATTATTGTGAGGTGATTGATAATACTTGGCTGTTCTTCTGGACTATAAGTCCGTTTTATCAATTGGTTCCTGTTCACCTTGATTTATCAAAAGACGGAACAAAACTCGTAGGTATTTCTGTGGGAGACAGATTTATCTATTCCGATAGACTTTTCTGTGTGAGACAGATTTATTTATCAAGTTTTCGACTTTGGGTCGTAGCAACTCTTGGTTGTGGGTGATATCAGCTTAGGGAATCAAGTGCGTAGAATCCTGCTGGGTTCAGAGACATAAGAAGCGCAACTGTACCTTGATCAGTGTGATATTGATTAGGGCTCAACTACATTCCAGTCCGAAGTTCATTGGTAGTAGGCTAGTGTCTGTAGTGGCTTAATACAATGTGGTGTTCAAAGCTGGACTAGGTCCCGAGGTTTTTCTGCATTTGCGGTTTCCTCGTTAACAAAACTTCTGGTGTCTGTGTTATTTCTTTCCGCATTATATTTTGTTATATAGTAGAAATATCACAGGTTGTGCGTTAAGATCAATCAATTAGACAATCCAACCTTTGGTCGTTGATATAAATTGATTGACACTTGAACATTAGTCTTTGGTACCGTTCAAGTTATTTCTCTTGTTCAATCGAGCTCGCAAATTCTTATTTTTTTGATTGCGGATTGAATTGAGAAATAGAGATATCGCTCTTTGATATACTTTTCTATAGATTGAGTCTGACTGTCTAGTTGATTCTCTATAAAGTATATTGGAGTTTGTCCTCTCAGATTGCCAAACGAAATATTGAGTGTGGTTGTTAGACCGCCGCTTTTTCAGCTTCAAATTTTTTGGCAGAGGTATTTGCAGTCATTCGAGCACCAGTATGGGCAGTTGAGATTGGTTATTTACATATACAGATTCAAACAAACTCTACTTCACTAATCAAACCTTTTTAGTTAGACTATCTACCTTGGATTTTTTGAGTTTGATTGTTTAGCCTGAAGAAAATAATTCAGAACCTCTAGTTTCGTCATTGTTACCGAGGAATTAACTTCTTAGCAAACTACTTAGCAAAAAAGCATGCCGGTTAGGAAATCGTCAAGTCATTAGATATGCTGTTAGGCCATTTTTCTTTTACTAGAATTGAATGTCCATCTGAGTCTTATTTCACATTTTCTTGAGTGCCAATAGTTATTTTTGTTTCTAATTTTAGTTATAACTTTGGCTAAATTTCGGTAATATTTTTTTTTATAATTTATCTAAAAAAAAAAACTTCAGTGAAATGTACAACATCTAACAAAAAAAGGTTTGAATTTTTCCAACACCTTAAGAATTTTGAAACAACCTTCGAAATAGAAAACTATCCCTTTCCATCTTTGCATTTCCGCTACAAATCTTCTTACCAACTCAGCATCAGTTTCACCCCCCATTCTTAATAGATTGACTTACATGGTTAAAGCTACAAATTCACTTACTTTTATGCTAATTGTCTCAAAACGAATTTGTAAGTCGGATATAGCACGACGACTCATGTTGCCAGTGTCACTGCAGAACTTTTCGTAAATACTTTGTCAGAAAATCACACTACGGGTTTGTACTGCATCAACCTGAGTTTGCAACACCTAATTTTTGCTAATAGCTAAATCTTCTTCTCAAATATACCGATCTCGACGAACTACCAATGGCCGAGGCGTCTTTCTAAAATTATAATATTGAATTCGGAAGAGATTTTGCGTGATGTTTAAAGTTGAAAATAATTTGATATGATATGAGAGATGACTAGTACTGGTATTTACAGAGAATTCAACAATAACCATTGGATTTAGCCGTTGGGTGCCAGAACTCTGGCAGCACGACTAGACTAGAGACGCATCTCTTGGTGGACCGCAACCGGCAAACCTTAAAACTTATCAATTTGCAGATCTTTTGCCTATTCGATAGTGGTCCGACAGAGTTCGAAAGGTTGTGCTGTGTGCACGTGTAATTTGGTACTTTACTTCCCATTTCTTTGAAAATTCCGATACAACCACTTTCTAGTTAAACCACTGTCCGACAAGTTCTCACGATTTTCTCTTTTTCCTTTCTCCGTGGTTCATATTCTCTATTGATTAGTCTTTCCCTGCTCTCCAAGATCGCTAAAGCCAACCATGGCTTTTTCTTCTTCTTCGAATTCATCGAAGAATCTACTCCCAGTAGTTTCTGATGGTACTACATCAAAGGGGGGAGTTGATGAGAGTCTTTTCAAAGGTTCCGCCATGACTAAACGTGGAGCTTATGCTGCGATCTCTTACATGGGTTGTGCAGGTATCTATCTCCCTCTCTCTTTCCCTCTCCACATCTATTTATCTAATTTTCGAATTGGTTGTAATCTGAATTTTCCATTCTGAATTTGTTTTTATGGCAATGAATTGGATCTGGGGAAATTATATAATATATACTTGTAGAAAGCATTTGACAGATTATTAACTGTTAGCCGGTACTCATTATCACACTGAATTTAGGTTAAAACTGTGTGTCTGGTGATTTTAGGACTAAACGTTAATTAGGTTACAAGGGAAATTATGTTCAAGTAGCAGCTAACAAATTCTATTTCCTTATGTTCAGCTTATTTGGTTGTGGGGGGACGAATACAGACTTACAAAATTGTGAATGATTACAAGAATACTGTCACTTAGTTATCAACGTCCTAAGGTTGACGGTCTTGTTGTTGATTAGAATTTGTGTTCTGCATCCCATGTCTTTAATATGAGGAAAAAAATAGGGTTTGATGGGAGACACTGTACCATATCAACAACGCGAAGCCTCATAGAAACTAAATGAACTGAGAAGAGATACCTGTTATGTTAGATCAAGTTGGTTGTTTTTTGAAAATTCAGTTAGCATTTCCGCGAAATTGCATTTCTCATTTGTTTATTTGTCTTGTTCAGAACCCTTGTTCAGAGTACCCTAGACTTCAGAAACAAAGTGTAGTTAGGAGAAAGCAGACAACGGGCTCACTTTTAGTTTACATGAACTGATCTATCTTTCTTAGTTAAAATGGCTGTTTTGACATATCTTATCTCAGTTGTCGTTTTGTTTGCGGATTGCTCAGAGTTTTTGCGATATTAGTTGTATATCTTTTATGGTACTGACAGATTCAGTTTAACATATTTGTTGCAGTGCTCTTGGTCATGTTTAACAAAGCTGCTCTCTCTTCTTATGGTTTTCCGTTTGCAAATGTTATCACTCTCTTTCAGGTACTCGACTAGTTCCTTCTTGCCATAAAACAGCTCTAACTTTGTTATTTTGTTCTGTATGTTATTAATTTTTTGGACCATCATTCATCTTAGTATGATGCACGCCTGGCTTCAATTTTAGGTTGCATTTTATATGTCGATCCTGTTCAATTTTAAGTTGGTGTCAATGTGTCATTTTTTTTTTCTCTTTAAAGCTATTCCGAAATTTTTTTTGGTCTAACCTTTGAGTGCTGTTCCAAACCCTATAATTTTCTGCTTGATAAGTCCTGTAAGTATGGACAATTTACTGTCTTCTTCTGCCAGCTTGCCTTTGTGTTCACACACACTCCTAATTTAGGGAACCACTGTTTATTTTGGCTCAATGGCTCGAGTTTCTGAACAGACGTTTTTCATAAAGCAGTCCACTTCATGTTGTTGCAGATGATATGCTCATGTTCATTCCTTTATGCGATGAGGCGTTGGAAGATTATTTCATTCACAGTTGGTGAACCTTTATCAGAAAACACTGGGAGTCTAGTGCCATATAAGACGCTGGTTCATACACTGCCTCTTGCACTTTCGTATCTTCTCTACATGGTATGCCGTTGTGCTGAATGTGTCTTAACTCGAAATCTATTTTTACCTTTCTTGTTATAATTTATACACTTTTTTATTTTTTGTATGAAGCTGGTCACAATGGAATCCGTGCGTGGAGTAAATGTTCCAATGTACACCACCCTTAGGCGGACGACTGTGGTATTTACGATGGTTGTGGAGTATTTTCTGACCGCGCAGAAATATTCCTCCTCTGTTATGTCCAGGTAAGTTGCTTTCTCTTGGTACTCTCTTTACTGATTGTACCATGTGGGATGTTTCTCTTACATAGTATTGCATTTCTGTTAAATTCTCATATTCATTTTTCTTATTGGGAAAATCTAAGGGATTCATCAGTGTGGCGTTGATCGTACTTGGCGCATTTATTGCTGGAGCTAGGGACTTGTCATTTGACTCCTATGGTTATGCTGTTGTTCTCTTATCCAATGTTACGACGGCAATATATCTTGCAACTATTGCTCGTATTGGTAGAGTCCTTTCCACTTTACTTTCGAAGTTTGTTCTGTCCCTTCTGTGGGTATCATATATAACATTTATTTATTTTCACAGGAAAATCAAGCGGCTTAAATAGTTTCGGTCTAATGTGGTGCAATGGTAAGATATTTTTCTTACACTGATATGTTTGTTGACACATGTTCTTTCCAGTAAACTAGGATCAAATGAGATGTATATGAGATCAATCCTACCAAACCTGTCTGACCATTTATCTTACTTTCGTTCTAGGAATAATATGTCTACCAATTTTGCTCTTCTGGACAACTTTCCGGGGCGATTTGACAGCAACATTTAATTTTCCTTATCTTTATTCCCCTGGCTTTCAGGTATTTTCTGGCCACTAGCAGTACATTTTTCCTTTCAACATTTTGTACACCTAAACTTAAGTGGTTACAGCTAGTAACATAAAGATGCTGGAATCCTTCGTTTGGGCAAGCGGCTTCCTTCATGTTTAATTTTAGTTTTATCAATCTCTTATTATCGTATCATCAAGTTTTTCTTCATTTAACTGGACCCAATGCTGTCTTCAAATTATACTGTATTCATCGACTTTTATGCTTTGCCATCTTGGTACTTGCATATATTTTGCTCACAGCAACAGGAGAAAAAATGTTGAGTCTTTTCAGAATATCTTGACAATTTTATTAATGTTAACTGGAATGCCCCTTCTAACTGTTACCCATGCTTTTATTTATTTTATATAGGCTGTGATGCTTCTTTCCTGCATTATGGCGTTCTTCTTAAACTACTGTATATTTTTGAACACAACTCTCAACTCAGCAACCACACAGACTATATGTGGGAATATGAAGGTACGCTCCCTATCCTATTGGATTCTTAATCTATGTTAACATCTGCTATGTTTATTTTGCGAGTCTTAAATTACTAAGTTACATGTCAAGATCGAGTGCATTCAAAAATAGATCAGGCTCGTCAGCATGATGATCTTGTGGAGGTCATCTACACAAGATCAGCCAATTACTGAAGCTTTACCACCAAACATTGATTGAACAATAATGATTTCCATTTTGTGAGACAACCAGGTAGGGGTAGCCTAAATTTCTTTTGAACCTTATGTTAACCGGTCATCAAAAACCTGAACTTTATGTTCAGTGGTAGAAAAAAAAAAGACTGTCGTCATCAACACATCACCATGTTGACTCACTCAACATGCTCATTATATTATGGAGATGAACAGAAGTTTGATCCGCAGTGAGTGATCCACATTGTGCCATGCAGATGATTCAATTGAAAGTTGAGCCTGTTTCCGAACTCATTTACCAATACCAAACCATTCGCTAAGATTTAGGTTTCCAGATGATGGAATGGGTTATGGGTGTTAAATGTACCATCGTTGCCGCACCTTTTATTGGATACTTTTAAGTGCACTGATATTTTGTGATGAGGATCTGCATGCTGAACTAACAATCCTCACAAAGAATACCCTGTGGAGCATTTTTATGTGAGTGTAAACGACGACAGTTGATTTTTTGTGTTTCTACCGTACGAGCTGCCTTTTTTTATTGGTTCAAAACCTCCATGATCCAACTAGCAAGCCACTATTGGAGACGGAAGGCTGTTTTCATCGTGTAGTGAGGCTTTTTGAAATCTTGGCATGCCTAAGAAGATAAGAGGCGTATATGGAAGAAAAAGGAGAAAAAAAAAACATTAACTAATAATTGATGTAAGCAAATTAGACTGTCTGTGATCTAGGAAATCTCTAGTCCTTAATGTAGGTTAGACCATTCAGATTCATAAGGATATGTTGGTGAAGGCGTGAAGCAACATAAGAAAGTGGAATCAACCTGTTAAATAAGTTTATATTTTTATTTATTTTTGAACTGTGTGATATCTGGATGCTTCTACTTTTTCCTACCAGCATGTGATTTTGCACTTTTCAGTTGATAAATCTCCATTTCTTTTTTGGTTTGGTAGTCCTTAGAAATAGTTTTTGAACAGTATGATCAATGTGTTGTTATAGGATCTCTTTACCATCGGACTTGGATGGATCTTATTCGGTGGCCTTCCGTTTGATTTTGTAAGTATAAACTGCTTTCCTGATGGCCTTTTCTCTGGTTAAAGTTGTTTTCATATGTGATTCTAATAATTTTTATTTTTAATTCTAGTTCAACGTTCTTGGGCAATTTCTTGGTTTCCTCGGCTCTGGATTGTATGCCTACTGTAAGCTTAAAGGGAAGTAGCAGAATTTTTGGTCCTTGCTTATATTCACAGATTTTTTTTACTTGGTTGGTATCTGCCTTCATGCATCAAATTTTGGTTCAACACCGTCTTTTCTATTTGCATGTAATGAAAAGCCTCTGCAGAAGTACACCCACCAATTATTTTGCTTTCTTCACTTGTGTAAAATTTTTGGACGGTCAAATGAAAATTTGGATCATGGGCATTTCAGGTGCTTGATTTTGCGGACGCTAATTGAGATTTATGACACGTAGGCTGGTACAGTAATTTATTTTGACTGATCCTGAAAAATGAAGTTGTAGAGTTATAAGATTAAATCTAAGATGTACTAGTTCTATTTTTCTCTGTTTTTGTTTCATTACAATATATAATCTATTTATATTCTTAATGTATTTTTCTCTTAACATTTCCTGTACTGTAGTACTAATAGAGTGTTGTAGAGAATCTAAGAGTTCCAGTTCATGGGGCATCCAAAGAGCAGGGATGTTTCTTTCTTGTCTTCAGAAACTGACAACTTACTTACACTGGTTGGCCAAATAAACCTGTCCATGATTCAAAACTACATGCCTGGTCTACACACTCATCTGATGTAGTAACTAAAGTTGTTTCTATTTTTATTTCAAAGTTATTTTCATATTCAATTCCATGCCAATATATAGAAGACAAACATGGCAGAGATGAGTACCCTTTGTTTCTCTCTTTTTTCTGTTCAACCTTGGTTGAATTGAAAAAGTGGGTAATCAATGACTTGGTAAAGAATATAGAAGAAGAGAGTTGGAGTGACAGAATGAGTAGTTTGTGGGATCTTTCTCTGGCCACTCCACAAAGAAAGGGACACATTTATTCAAAAGATAAGCCAAATTGCCACTAAACAATCTTCAAAGGTGGCTTTCTTATATTCAAAATCCTCACACAACAATCTGTTTAGTAGTTTAATATGATACTTGAGTATTTGTAAGCCAGATATGGTTTGAGTAGGTTGCTTGATAGTATCATGTCATTTTTGTCAAGTTAAATGTGTGCCTACCCTACTGAGTCTCGATGCCAGACACAGGTGCAAGTGAAATATAGCAAAATATGCAGTAAACACCAAAACACAGCTGCAGTGCGCGCTATCTTTATTCTGATGCAAGTGAACTTTTATTCCAGAGTTTGAGAAACAACTTTGCCCAAGTTGATCTAGCAATTGAACTACTCAAGAACTGAATTAGAAAAATCAAACATAACTTAAAACAGGACCCACCAGGGGAAAAAAGTAGTCTCGAACTCTTGATGAGCAAAACATGGGTGTCTCTTTGTCTACATTTCTTAATCAATGCAAATTTGACCTCTACTGTTCTCCTCTCTCCCTCTTTAATTTATAAGTTTGGAATGAAATAGAGAAGAGACCTAGGATCTGGTGATTTGAAGAAAGAAAAATGAATTAAAATGAGCAGTAAGCCGGTAAGTAAGTAATGGCCTTTGCAAAAGGGTGCGTGGGGTCTTAAGGCGCTTAAGGAGGCGTGGGAGAATCTATTTAGATGATGGGCACGCCAACCTGAACCATCATCCAAATTATTATGAAGAGTGTTAAGCAAAAGTATTGGCTTTATTTTTACTACTTATACTATTATTTTTATAAGTATTAGAAGAACAAGAAGAAGAAGAAGGCTTTTAAAAGGAGCTTTTGGACTTCCCCATGGTTCTTCTTTTTATTGGTTAGATAGATAATAGAGAAGAGGGTAATAAGTAATAATCCAATAAACCAATGTAAAAATGGAGTTGTCCCCTGGTGCAGACTCAAAGCAGGGCTCTTTTAGCGCCGATGTCTCCGCTTTAGGTTTTGTGGAGTGTGTGAAAAGAAGAAATCGAAAGCAAGAGATGGTGATGAGAGTTTTTGTTTTGTATTGCATACATTATACTACTATTCTCTTCTTGCACACACACTCACACACGTAGTACTATTAGCTGTTCATTTAGAAACTTCTTTCTAGACAATCCTTTAGCTGACATTCTGCATTTCTGTTCCCAAGATTCTCCACTCACCCCCATTGCCCCCAACTACTTCCCCAATCTTTCTTCTGTTAGCAATAGTCGCATTGCCTAGCTCTTGACAAGTCGTGAACAATCCTAACTTGCAAGCCGGTTTTCAAAATTAACTGAGTTTATGGAGTTCGTACTATCTCTGAACAATTCAAATCTCTAGCAAATTTTTAAAAGTTGGATTTTACATATCGGTACAAAAATGCACATTGGCCAACATATGAATGAAACCAAAATATGTATTTGTTTGTCTGTGTGTTTGTTTTTGTTTTCTTTAAAATAAATAGGAAGATTTCTTTTTATGTATTTGGGGTCTTGTTGAAATGTGGAATACATTAAAGTGGTTAAAGATCTCTTTGGAGAGAAAGAGTACAATGAGAAAAGGGTGTTTAATAGGTTTTTTTTAGGGAGTTTGGTTTTGGGTGGAGAATATTGCAGGTGCATGCGCAAGTAAGGGGTTTTTATGAGTACAAATTAAGCATGACTACTCACACCATCACTAAAAGCAACGTACTCTCCCTTATTATAACCTCTTTGACATCATTCCACTCACTATCTCCACCTTATCATCCCAAGGCGCCATACCAGTAACAACCCTCTTCTATATACATATTCTCTCTTCTCTTCTCTTTGCGAAACCCTAGTTAGCTATAACAGCTACTACTACTAATCTCTTGTCTCTGATCACTTCTTGTATATATATATATTTATCTTCTCCTCTTTTTCATGTATATCTCTATCATTATCTCTTCACAGACTACAACAAAATCACTCACATTCTTATCAGATCATCATCATATATAGAAACAAAACAAAAAAAATGTGTCATTCATTCATAGATGGTACTGACTGATCAATGCTGCTATATGCTTCATCGACTTGTAGGCGTCGTTGTCAACCAGAGACAGATAATACATCATTGCAAAAAGCTAGGATTTGCATTCCTGCTACAAATTAACCCTCTCTATCTGAATATCTGTTCTTGATTGATCACCTGCATGGAACCCATGCACATGTTTATAGCGGTAAAAGTTTCCGTTTGCTTTGTACACAACAAACATCATCGTCTTCATGTCAGTGTTTTTGTTCATCATGTCTATATGTCAAACTGTCAAGCGTATATAGGTCACCACATTGTCACTATCGTTGTTGTCTTTGTCTTAGCTAGTCCTATCCTAGTCATGGAAGATTGAAAATTGTTAGGTACACACACATGATTATATGATAGCGCCTTAGAAAATGTACTCCAGCACCAACACCACCACGATTTACTTCTTTGTAAGATTCCATAGAGAAGAAAGAAATTCAGCACGAGATAGAATGCAGCTGTTAACTGTCTTTGTCAATGATTTTTAGTTCAGCCCAAGCAATCTTGTTTTTAGGTGCATTTCAAACCAAGGTCTTGCAACCCGTCTCGTCAGATAAGTTCTGTATTTTGCCTTTCTAGTCTTTATTGATTGCACATATGAATTTTATTACATGTTAAATCATGATTCAAATTCCCACTTAACACCATATTCCACCATCTCAATTACCAAACAAACATTATCTCGCATCAGTACGATTCTCTCCTACTCCACCAAGCATTGCTTCCTTACAAAAAAACGCGTGATGCTTGCAAGCTAATTATCATTCATACTGTCCTGTCTCTCAAAAGGTTCTATATGCTCTTTTCCTTTAGTATATATATAATTCATCAAGTGCTTATAGTTTCGGATCAAATTTGAAATCTGCTTTATTAACTCTTAATCATGAGCAGTTGGTATTTCTTGTGAACATGGTTTTTAAGCAAGCATGTGCCTTCTTTGAGCTACCTATATATTCACTTGGTAATCAAGCTATTGATCTGCTTATTCCTACTTAATTCTCTTAATTAATTTGCTAGCTGCTGCAAAGAAGTTTATACATACACAATCAAGAGATCGACATGGTTGCGAATCAAAGAAAGCGATGTTGGTGAGGTTCAATCCGAAGACGACTTAACAGTACATGTCGATTCGATTTCTGATTGAGCCGCGCCAATATCACTTTCATAGCCGTCTTCTCTTGGCTATTGTTATCACTCTCCCTTTCAGGTTCATCTCCTTCTCATACTTCTTCTTTTGCATTATTCTGAGTTTCTGACAATAATCTGCAGCTCTTTCTCTGACATTTAAGTAGGTTTTCAGTTTAGTTAGTAGTGTCTTGCTATAGCTGCAAGCCCACAGACAATGAATATAGAAAATACTATATTATGCTGAAAATGTACCACCATTTCGCATATTTCCTGGATGAATATTTGTTTAGGTTAAATTTTGTTTCTGACCTTACACTTTGCAGGTAAAAAGCATTAAAGTACTAACCATGTTTTTAGGAGGCAGATTACTAATTGTGCTGAATATTGCTGTTAAAGGATTAAAGTAGAAACAAGGTTTTTTACTGTATTTATACTTATGCAAAAGCTAAGAAGCTCTAGATTTAAACCGGGGTAAACTTGCCACCACGTTTTTTTTTAATAATCGGTCAATAGGAAAAGATTCATTGAAAACGAGGTAGTTAAGGGATACCTCAACCCAATAAATACAACGGACACAAAAAAAAGAGACCGAGTTTGGAATTGATCACTCAAAGAAAAAGAACAAAGAGCCAAGAGAGATTAACAAACACTAAACGCCTCACATCCACCTCAAAGCGGCCGATAGAAATACGTGTCCCATAAAACTATTACCATGTTAGCCGTCAAATCCATCATTTTAGTGTTTGCGTCCCCCAAAAATAAGCTTGGATCTTAATATCTCGAATTAAACTTTCCAAATTTCTCTTTTTGTGGTTGAAAATTCTAGAGTTTCTTTCTTTCCAAATGTACCACCATATTGCAACCGGTAAGTTGTTCAATATACAGTCAAGTCTTTCATCACCCCAATCATAACTCCAAGCTTTTATAGTTGTGGAAATATTAATATCGTAATTCCAATTAATTGAAGTTGCATCCTTCGACAAAATAATCCCAAATTCTTTTTGTCCGCCAACAATCATAGAATAAATGGGCACTTGTTTCATCTTCTTCTTCACAAAATCGGCACACCCTATCCACATCCATACCCCTTCTAAAAAGCTTGTCCGTCGTCATCAACCTTTCAAGGTAGAAAAGCCATATAAAAAAGTTTACTTTGTACGGATAATGTCGACTCCAAATAATCTCATTTGGGAAGTTACTATCGCCTTGGTCACAAAGAGAATCAAACCCACACTTAACCGTATAAGCATCAACCATATTGTTTCCATCCACCATCCACAATCTAGAGTCTACGACCCCTTCTTGAATATTCACCACTTCTAGTAATGAGTTTATGAAAGCAATCTCCTCATTATGACTTGAGAATATCTACTTCGAGACATGAACTTCCACTTGATGCCGTTACTCACCTTGCCACCACGTTTCTGACACACACACAAGACGCTAAAATTTGAACACAACATGGCACAACAAGTCTAGATCCACTCTTTGGATAGATGCAGAGCCGATCCCGAGTCTAGAATGGCCCGATGCAAACTTGATCATATGGTCTTTTGTAGGGTCAATTTTTTCCCTAATAACCATGAAGAAATTATAAACAAAGATTAAAGAAGAAATTTTTGGTTAATATTCATCGAAAAGAACAACAAAAATGCAAGAAAAGCTCAAAAGATATAGTGATTATTGCAGTGAGGATTTAATCAATTGCCCCTTGTAGCGTATGACCCATATGTAGAACTTCAATCGTGAACTGTAACACAATTTTTCATTTTCAAAATCAAAATATATTAAATCAATTTCTCTCACTGCATGGATTCTTCGCCAATATTAGCAAAGTGTTGTAAGATTAATATTATTTAATGTGTTTTTGAACCAGTGAAGTTTCAAATGTGGATTCTTCGTAATATTACGAAAGTGTTGTAAATTGGTATTTTTTAATGTGTTTTTGAACTGGTGAAGTTTCAAATGTCCTAATATATCAAGATAACGCAATATTTATAATACACAAAATAATGGTAAAAAATAGAGATTTGATATTTTAGAAAATTGTAGATTTTATGTAGATGGATAAAAAAATGAAAATAAAAAATAAAAAAAAAATAAAAAAAAAATAAAAAAAGGTTATTGTTTTATAATTCCATCCAAAATAGGTAATTATAATATATACAAAGTAGAATATGAACAATCGAATGGCTCGGTAGTAGATGGGAGCTCAAAATCAAAAGATCATAGATATCACGGATTCGAAACTCTATCTGGAAATATATTTTTGGGAAAAGAAAATAACCAAGAAAAATGGGTTGGGCGCGAATGGTGTATACTTAGCTATGAAAGGGTGCTTATCAGAGCCGGACCTTGTGCGGTCGCACACCCTGCACCCCCTCAGGACCGACTCTGTATAGATGAGTTTGAATAAGCTTAAGGTTATGGATATGTCCAGTAAAGCCATTAGACTTTACCATCTTGTTTGAGTAACGTTTTGTTACTTTGTAGAACCCATGGTCATTTTGTTAAGTCATTTGTTCATGACATGATTTAGACCAATTTGTTGTCATGATTTGGTTCCTCAATTAAAGTAGTCAAGTAGCATAAAGGAAATTATGCGATTGCAGATTTGATTTCATTACTGCATTTGACAGAAGTTTAAAGCATTCACAGTGGATGCTAAGAATATGGATTTGTTTCCAAACATAATGAAAGGAAAAATTTGACAGATAAAACATTTGCCAAATTGGTGTCAGGCACCTTGTTAAATCACGCTTGTTGCTAGGCGCAATGTTAAATTTTAGCACGATGAAAAGCAAGGAGTGAAATGCCACCCACATGTATTACAGGTGATTGAAATCCACGTGGCATGGAATAAGGTTCAATCTTGAATGACGACTATAGCATTTTTAGACTAAGACATGTGTGACTATAGCTTCTGTGGACTAATACGTGGGTTACTGGGTTTTTCCATGACTCCATATGCTTCTTAGTATCTTATTGGCATTTTTAGGTTTAATGTGGATGCTCTTACTTTTAAAAAACAAAAGAAATAAATTTTTTGATATTTTTTTCTTTTATCGATCAAGTAGAAAATTCATTGAAAAAGAGACATTTAAGAGGGTATCTCAACCCGATTACAACGAAAAACAAAAAAGGGGAACCGAAAGGGGATTTGACTACCCAAGAAAAGAAGCATAAAATTATGGAAACCAGTATAAGGAATCCCATAAAGAAATCACCATGTTTTCCGTAAGATTGAACATCTTTGTGTTCGATTCCGCCTAAAAGAATGCTTGTAATTTGATATCTCTAATAAGGCTCACCAAAGTTTTCTTTTTGTAATCAAAGATTCTTGCATTTCGCTCTTTACGTATTCACCACCATAACAACCAGGATGTTATTCTATATTTGACTAAGTCTTTCATCTCTCCAGTTAAACTTCCAATCCTTTATAGATGTAAAGACACTATGACATTCCCAAACATCTTCCCAAAATCTAGTTTTGTTTCCCCCACCAATTTTGAATCTTATATTTTTATTGAAATCTTCTAACTCTTTATAAATATTAAACTACAAACTACCGCCTTTTGATCCTTTGGGTTGGTGAGTTTCCCAACTGGTGTGTGTATCACCAAATTTTTCGATCATAACCTTTCTCCAAAATGCGTTTCTCTCTATGTCCAAACGCCACCACCATTTCTTTAACAAAGCTAAATTCACTTGCTTAGTCCTTCTAATACCTAGATCATCTTTCTCTTTTGGTTTTGAAACCATTGTCCATTAAACATTATGAGTTCTTTTCTTGTTAGAATCATCGTCCCATAAGAAATCTCTCACAACTTTATCGATTTTCTTAGTTATGGAGCAACGGACAAGAAAAATAGAGAGATAATAAATTGGTAGGCTAGCCAAAATAATTTTGATGAGAGTTAACTTACCTCCTCTAGAAAGTGTTTTCCAACTCTTTTTGCACAAGTTTCAAGATTTGTTTCCCATTTTTGCGATCTTCCCACCTTGTCGCCCAATGGAAGACCAAGATAGACACTAGGAAATGTGGCATTCTTGCATCCCAACATGTGAGCAAAGTCTTCATTTCACTCTTCAAACGCAACCCCAAATAAACTAGTCTTCAAGAAATTTATCTCCAAATCCGAAGTTATCTCGAAACAAATAAGTAAGTAGCGTAAGGCATCAACTTTTTCTATCTTACCATCAAGAAAAATGACAGTGTCATCGGCAAACTGCAACTAAATTAACTTTTGTTCCCCCTCCTTCACCGAGAAACCCGAGATTTGATCAAGTTCTTGAGATTTGCTCAACATACAACTTAAGACTTCACCAACTATAGTAAAAAGAAATGGAGAAAGCGGGTCACCTTGAAGAAGTCCCTTTTCACTACCAAAGTAACCATGAGATGATCTATTAACAAGAACCAAAAACTTTGAGAAAGTTAGACAATTTCTAATCCAAGCTCTCCATATACCACCAAAACCCATCTTGAATAAGACTTCATTTAGAAAATTCCAATTCACATTATCAAACGCCTTTTCAAAATCAAATTTGCAAACCAACCTCGATAATTTTTTACGAAGTCTAGAATCCACACATTCATTCACGAGCAACACTTCATCAAGAAATTTTCGTTCTTTAATAAAACTAGATTAGGAGGGTGAGGTTAGTGTAAGAAGATATACCTTTGAGCGTTCCACTAAGATCTTTGGGATGATTTCGTACACACTCCCAATAAGGCTAATAGGCCGAAAATTTTTAACTTCCTCCACACCTACTTTCTTAGGGATAAGAACAATGAAATTATTTTTGAAAGACACATCCAGAACACTATGTTCGTGAAATTCTTCAAAAACCTTCATCAAGTCTTCTTTTGAAAAATCCCAACCAACAATAAAAAACTTCATAGGAAAACCATCCGGACCCAGAGCACGGTCCACTCCTAAATCCTTAATTACATTCTTGACCTCCTCTTCACTAAAAGGCCTCTACAACCAAATGTTTGCATTCTCATTAATACGCTTTAGACACATATTCTTGATTCTTGGATAATTATTAGAAACTTCTTTAAAAGCTAGCTCAAAATGATTTGCAATACCCTTCTTGATTTCCGGTCCACCGACCATTTATACGAAGATTGTTGATGTTGTTTAAATCTCTATGTCCTTTCACCACACGATGGAAATATTTTGTGTTTCTATCTCCATCTCAAAAATATCTAATTCTTGACTTTTGCCGTAACATTATGCTTTGACGATGATGGGCCACATCAAGCAACACTTTAGCCGTCACAAGCATGTGTTATTCTTATTCTTCTTCGGTATGATCATTTTCATCAACTAGTACGTCTAACTCTTTCAACTTGGTGAGAGTCGTGTCCATATCCCTATCAATGTTCCCAAAGACATCCCGATTCCACACCTTCAATTTCTCCTTTAAAGAATTTAACTTCTTTGAAAAACATTCACCCATCGTACGTACAAAAGAAAAAGACTCCCAACATTCTTTCATTAAAGAAATTATGTTAGTTTCATCAAGCCAAGTTAATTGAAATCAAAAATGGCAAGCACCCCAATCCGAATCCGTTGAAGATAACACAATAGGAATGATCCTAAAAAGGTCTTGCGTGGCGATTGAAGTTGATATTCGGAAAGTGATCTCCCCAATCCGGAGAGAAATGAAAAAGGTCGATCTTGCTTTTCTTATTTGAAGGCCTACTTCTAGTATACTTTGCACCGGAAAGAGGAAAGTCCACAAGGTCCAATTCATCACATAAGTCATCGAAGAATTTCATTGAGTTCGAAACTCTACGCCAACCTCTTCTCTCCACCATGTATCTTATCTTATTGAAATCTCCACCGAATCACAAAGGCATTCCATTCCAATAACCATGAAAAGTAACTAACTCCATACGAATTTTCTTTTTCACTTATATTGCAAGGACCATAAACACCAATCAAAACCCAACGGAAGTTATCCTCCAAATCACGACACGAAATACTTATAGAAAAAATGCCTTCAAAAAAGTCATCAACTTCGATCATATACGAGTTTCATATATTCTGTGTGATTTTCCATACGAATTTAAAGCAACCCACCTACACGGAGTCGCACCCCAACATTGACACACAGTTGTATCGGTACAAACATTAAGCTTAGTTTCTTGAATCATAAGAACAGTAGGCTTCCACCGTTTCACAAGGTTTTTCAACTTTGATTGTTTATTCGGGTCGTTAAGACCGCTAACATTCCAAGATATTATGTTAAACATTAGAAATGTTGCAAGCCCGTACCAACCAATCCTTAGGGACAACAACGATTGAGATCCTTCTATTTCTCCCTTCACAAGTTCATCTTTAAAGGCATTAACAAGAGCCAAAATTGAATTTGTAACATTTTTTTTTCTTGTTTAGTGAATACACTGCCCGAAGGATGACCGGAGTTTTCAACTTTACTATATAGAGTATTAATTTTTTTTGGTATACTAATAAATAAATATACGAAAACAAATAAATATCTCAGTCCAATGCATCAATTTTTTTTCCAGTCCATTCAACATGTCAAACTCTTATTTACTTTTGGCATGCATGTTATCTAAGGACTATTAGGTTATTTCCATCCAAGATAAATAAATAAGGAATGTTTATAATTACAAAGTAAGGGCTACGGCAAAGAGAGTTCTCCTTCAAAATAAACAAAGACTACCGATTTTATCTTCACTTTCACTTCAAAGACTTTCATCACCTCCTTCAAACGAACTAGTGTTTGGTGGTGAAGACTACACAACACACTACCGGCAATCAATCCAAAGAATATAGAACCTGAATATCATAATATCAACTGTTTGGGAGATTTTTTCTTTAATGAAAATGATATGGGGCGACACATTGTTTGTTGTCCACCCTAAACTTAGGTATTTTAAAATTTAATTTTTAGTTAACTTTCCCCCATTTTTTTTCTTTTAAAATAAAAATTCGATTTTTTTACATTCCCATACTTTGTTCCTTTTCTCAAAACAGTTACTGCAGTAACATTTGCATCTGCCATAGTTTTCATCCCTTTTTCTCTTTCTCAGTCTCTAAATCTTCTGGTTTTATCTACTACTATCACCTAATAAAAGAGAGAAAATGATGTTCTAGTTAAAAGAGTAAAAGCGAAGAAAGACAAAATTGTTTTGGTTTATAGATAAAGCATAACATACTAAACGGAGTAACTCTGCTAGCCGATGCGAAAATTTCAGAGGAAACTGTCCAAGGTTTTTACAACAAAAAAATTTACCATTAAATCCCAACACTTCCACTTTCTAGCCACTCCCGTTTTATACGGACGCAAACTCTAAATAGATTGTTGATCCCATTGTCCATCAACCATCTGTCTTAAGTACAATTCTTATCTCTACCCATCCAACCTAGTTATTGTTGTCAACCATTTTTATCGAATAAAAAAGTTTTAAAATGAATTATCATGACCACTAGCTAGTTATTGTTGTCTACTAATTATGACTAGATAAATAAAATTATAAATAATGTAAAAGTCTGAAACACAAGTATGTTCACGGACTTTTCCTAAACTCGAAAATTTAATTTTCGTAATGCTTATCCCAGTGATAGATAAAAAAACGATTAAATTTCCCCTATTTTTAAAAAAGAAAAACATTGTGGTTAAATTTTGTTTAATAGCATAAGTTTCATTTTAGCTTGTCATGAAGAAATTCCCATCCATTCTGTTCTCGTCTCTTTCTTAGGAGTCAGATAATGAGATTGAACTTCTTTAAAGAGCATATAATGTGTTGATACCTACCCTAAGTAATTATTTTTGGACTAATTATTTCGGTGCAGTAACACCAGAATCTAGTGACTTGTATTTAGGTGGACATAAGAGAGGGATGACAATTACAAGTGATTTTAAGAATCATCTAAATAGGTTACGTAACCTACTCTTAAAAAAGTCATCCTTTTGGAGTGTGACTCAACAAATATTGAGATGATTCTTTTGATTGTCTTCCATTTATGAGAAAAATATTGTAAATTTCAATAACGGATTCCACCAAACTAGTAGTATGATAGACACATTTATTTGTCTACTTTGATCTCAATCTAACTTCTTTAAAATCCTAAGCTCCTTAGGCTTCACGTTGAACGGTGATCCTCACCCTCTCACAGAATTGCTCCGTTTCACTTTTTCTTAAAGGAGAGAAAAATAAGGTGTTTTTTGTTAAAAAAAAATAATTTTTATATTTATCATCCCGGAAACCAAAAGAAAAAAAACGCTAGGAACAAACCTAGGTTTTGTTTTCTAGGTTGAACGTTACGGTTCTTTTATTGCAGGCGTATTCCTATATGTAAGTTCTTTCTTCATTCACAGTTTATTCCTTTCCCTGATCTCCTTCTCCTTTTATCTTCCTCACTATTAATTTTTTTTTTCTATTTTCTCTGCGGCCTTCTTCCACTCCTCTATCTGTTTTACTTCTCTCTGTTTAGTTCATCATCGTTTTCCGTTTTTTTTCTTCTGATTATCTACTAATGGTTTATTTTACAGATTTTGATACAACTTCGAGATATAATGATTCTGAATACTGAAATAAAAACCTCTGGAGCAGTAATTACGTAAACCCTAATTTTTGTTTTACTTTCACAAATCTCTTCCATTTTTATAGATAATATACCCGAATGCTTGATTTCAAGTGGTGGGTTGTGATGGATTTAAGATATGATAATTGCAACATTTTCTGATCAATACATGGGTTTGGTTTTTTTAGGTCTGGGAATTTCAATTGGATTAATTGATTAGGGTTTAATTTTCGAATTTAGGGTTAATACGAAGTAAACAAGGCGAATGATTTTTACTATTGGTAAGCCTGAAACCTTTTCTTTCTGCCTTTTGTTTCTTTGAATCAATAAAACCTAACCCTTTTATTTTATTTTTCAGGTATGACTTTTCTTTTTCTTTGCTCTCGATAAACAACGGAATGCTATATATGTTGGACCGGATTGAAAAACATTAGAAGTCCATAGTTTGTAATAATTTCCATTGTATGTTTAAGAAATTCATGTGTTGACATTGTTTGTCCACTGGCCTATATACAAAACTTACTCCAATCTATGTCAATAATGCCTACAAAAGGTTGGCAAGACAAAGGATTTTAAAAAGACCTGGAAGTCTGGAAACCTTAGAACCAATGAGGTACATTGAATAAATATGAACTTAATGGATGAAAAGGTAAGAAAAATTTCCTGCTACAAAACTTAGCATTTTGTAGAATTATAGTCTTTATGTTATTATTGTGCTGAACAAAAATTTCCGTGAGATAGAGACGTAGAGTACATAGTTTTGGAGGTTTCTCTTTTAATCTTCTTTGTTGCTAATTAGGTGTGTGAGGCTGTTTTTTCTTATTGAAGATTTGAAAAAGGGGTTATGCGTTTGTGTGGTAAGGAGTGAATTGGTTTTGAGGTAAGACCCATTATTTTTTTCCCTTTTCCTTTAGCAACACATTGATCGTATATGAAAATCCCATGAAGATTACTTTGTTGTCTAATGTGCTTATCTCTGTGATGAATGAACTGGGTATTGAAATTGGTATATATTTAAAATTTAGAATTGAAAACAAATACCATGAATTTACCAGTGATTGTGAGCCCCTTGCTCTAAGGTCCTATATATTTGAGATTATATGGTAAAGATTCCTTTAATGTCACCTGTTTAAAAAATTATGCCTATTTTGTATTTGTTTTCTCAAACATGATACTAATGTGTAGTGTAATGAATTAAACATGGAGGGGAAAGGGAAAAATCCCAAGACGGTTCTTTGGATTGTCATGCAATCTTGAGTTCCGGTGCCTGTCCTCTTCATAGGTAGTTGAGATCTCAACTTAAAGGCGAAAAAGCTTGGAATAGAGGTAAGTTTGAATACAAAGTGCATATAATAGGGTATTGGTTTTGCTCAACTGATTTGACAGTGTTTCTTTAATCCAATCATGACCCGAGCTGCTGGATCAAACGATTTAGTATTTTTGTTAGTATTAATTGAACTCATCAAGAAAATGAGTTCTCCTGAAATTACCTTAATGTTTATCCTGTCAAACATTTGCAGCAGTTCAACGTTTTATGGATGTTATCTAGGTTTTAGCTCATATTTGAGTTTTGAGGGCACCAGGAATGGCTACAAATTTTCAGAACTATTTTGATTTGATTGCTATAAACAGGGTAATTTTGAGCTACGGTGGCCACAACAACACTTGCTGGTAAAGAGCCGATATTCATTTTTATGAGACTACATGACACAACCTGCGCGTTGATCTCTCGCACGTAAATTTAGCTATTGTGTCCTGCATGTATTACCTTAATTAGATATTACTGATAATTTGAGCGGATGATGCCCTCATTTTTTTTTCTTCTTTTTCTGAGTAGTTAATATGCTACTACAAACTTTGTCAGTTGAAGTTTTCGTCGAAAGCTAATGACACTTCTTTCAGATATGTGGTCATGCATATTATGGCACATTAGAAGTTTAAGTACATGCATATAATGATCTTCCTCTTTGAATTTTGCCATATATCTTGACCAGTGGCAGTTGTCCGTACAAAGTCCTTAGGCAATTTAGTATACGAACACAGAATGTGTGTAGTAGTAATAACTGAAGAACCCCTAGCATCTATTGGTCGGAATCTTCTATTGCTTAAAAAACCTTCCAACTTCTATTGGTTTTCCTCTTGATGGTAGTTAGACATAATCATGCATAAGTTCAATTAGTTTTTACTATAGTAAGTCGATATAAATAAGGTAAGGCGTCAAACCAAAGTTATGGGAATTATAGTGACAACGACAGACGCAAGGTTAACGACCTTATACAAGGGACGCCATCTTTGCAGGTAATTTTTCACATATACTCCCGGTATTGCTGACAACAATTGTCTTAATGGTTCATTCTTATCATCCTTACTACTTTATCTTAGGCTACCTCTTCTGATGCTTGAAGTATGTGTACAATTTATATTTTAATCCCACATTTTTTGTTTGATTACTCAATTTATATCACAGGTGAGGGTGCTCGAGGTCAGGTTAAAGACATTTTGTGAAAGCGGCAGTGCAATTGAGTGAGGAAAAAGTTAGAGGTGAGTCGAGGTCAGGGTTATTATGTGACTTCGAGTACCGGAAGAGTGAAAATCCTTGGGAAAGAGCTAAAGACAAATGTTAGACTTGGTATGCTTTTAAAATGTTAAGATTGCTTCTTTTCATAACCTGCTCAGATAATGTTAAGTTTGACGAATTTGCTATACAGAAAAAATTAGCCAACCAACAATTATAACGACGTGTAACATTGTATAGGATAGATGGCTATGAAGGATAATTTGTTCAGTTTACAGTGTTAACCTTTTTGTGTTTGTTCCGATTGAACTGGGAGATCAGTTCTACAACAAAAAATTTATGGTTTGGTTTCAAACCAGTTGGCTGGAGGATGTCTTTAGTATGAGCTATTCTAGAATCCACATAGTAAGTTGAATAGATCTTGCGAACTAAGATAACTTCCATAAAGGTTTTTGGGAAAAGATTTTTTTCCTTTCGATTGGATTACAAAAGACGGATCAATTGCTACTCTTCTTAATTTTACAGGACATATACTCTTTTAAAACTTTTTCACCCTTATTTTGTTCACCGGAAGGAATGTAATAATAAACTTTGAAGGCTAAAGCTTTAATTGTAAGGCTACTGCTTGGAAGGATAAAGCTTTAATTGTAAGTTACGATCTTTCATTGTAAACTTGATCCAATTTAACGATTGGGTTTACATCTTCTTTTGAGTTATAAAAATGGATTTTTTTTGTTCTATTTTAGTTTGTGATTTTTGTCCCCTTTCTTTTTGTATTACGTACTTTAGAAATTTTTATGTTTAGAAAGGGATATAGCCGACACTATCTAAGATAGTTGCATAAGTAGTAGACTGAATACACGTAACCAAAAATTCAAAGTATTTGATTATCATTGACGCCATCTTTATGTTCGGAGCCACATATAGCGTGGATGTAGTATTTGTAATTTGTTTATACATAAATGTGAGCCACGCCAAATCAAAAATGTGAGCCAAATCAATGGTTTAATGCATCGATTTTAAAATCCTAACGGGACGAGGCGAAGCCGAGCTTTACCAAATCAGATGGGGCTGGGCGAGGCGAGGCATAGCCGAGCTTTACCAAATCAAATCGGGACTGGGGAGAGGCGAGGCGAAGCCGAGCTTTACCAAATCAAATTGGAATGGGGCGAGGCAAAGCCGAGCTTTACCAAATCAAATCGGGACTGGGGCGAGGCGAAGACGAGCTTTACCAAATCAAATCGGAATGGGGCGAGGCGAAGCCGAGCTTTACCAAATCAAATCGGGAATGGGGCGAGGCGAAGCCGAGCTTTACCAAATCATATCGGGACGGGACGAGGCGAAGCCGAGCTTTACCAAATCATATCGGGACGGGACGAGACGAAGCCGAGCTTTACCAAATAAAAAATATGGTTCAAAGAAAGAGACAATGATGCATTGTATTTGTAGTTTGTATTTTTGATTGAATTGGTTAACCAAGTTTGAGAAACTTCCCGGGCATAGCACGGGCACAAAATCTAGTTGTCTATATTGTTAGACCTATTTTGTACTTATTTTGCTATTTTGTGTATTTGTAGGTGTTTTGGGGAAATAAATCTCAATGGACTAAAATGTGGAATTCCGCTCGTAAATGGAGGAAATGAAATGATTTATAATTTAATGGGCTAGGCCCAAAAGGAAGAAGATGGGGAATTATTCCATTTAGTCCAATTATTTGGATATGGGATTGTGGTAAACATGACAAAGCGTGTGTAGAAAATGCGGAGCTCATTATGCCGACATCATTTACAAGATATTAAAAATATATTTGGAGATATTTTATTTATAATGAAGAATATAAAAGTGTTAAGTAATAAATCTACATGGAGTAATTGGCGAGAATTAAATATGTGAAGAGTATGGAAAGAATATTATTCTTTATGGTTGGAGTTAATAAAGAATAAATAATTCTCAAATAAAGAAAACTGTAACTGCATGAGAATTATATTATTTGACGCGTGACACATTCTTATTGGGGGATTTTTCATTGTCCTGACATGTGGAGCATTCTCATTGGGCAATGATGTGATACGTAGTGGTAAATAGAAAAGAAAAATGGTTTCCTTTGAAAGCTATAAATACGTCGTGCATACAAGGAAAAGGGGGTCGGGGAGTCTGAGAAAAATAGTAGAGTTTTTATTTCATTCTTAATTTTCTTTTGTAATAATGAAGTAATTTCTCGATCAGGATTGAGGAAGAAGCCATGTTATTATTTACAATATTCAGGTAATTTTTTAATAAGATATTCTTTTGAGCAATGATTGTTTTATTAATCTCTCTTCTACATGAGATTCGTTCTTTATTTGTTTTGAATACCTTGGGTTGTTGATCTTTTATAAGCGAAGGATATTATAATGTTTTGGTTTATAACAAAAGTTTTTATATTTGGTTTAAAATTTATATTTTCCGAGATGTATCGGTTGGGTCTCGATAGTCTTGAGTTATAAAAATGAATATTTGTTGAAGATTGTATGGGTGTTTACATAATTAATGCAGTGAAATCCGAGAACCCGAGTTTCCTTCAATTTGGTTATTTATAAATTTTTATTAACGTTAGTTGATATTTTATTATTTAATATTTTTAGCTTAATATTTATTAGAAATTGAAAGTAACAGAACTTTAGTCCCTGTGGAACGACCATACTTGCATACTATCCAATAAACAGCCGTGCTCTTGCGGTACAAAATAAAATATCCCATCATAGTAGAAAAAAGTCAAGTCATAAGAAGATTATATAGGTGAAAACAGATGGGTATAACAACTACACCTAATATTTCGTTCGGCAATCTGTATGGACTAAACTCCAATGTAATTGAGCACCAACTTAAAAGTGAGACTCAATCACGAAAGATATCAAAGAGCTTTATCTCTTTCTCAATAAAATCAGTAAATCAACTAGATAACAATACGTGAGACCGATTTATATGAGAATAATTCAGATGGTACCAAAAACCAATGGTCGAGTATCAATCAAGATCGGATTTATCAACTGATTGAACTACGTACAACCTGTGATATTTCAATTATATAAACAAATATAATGCGGAAAAGAAATAACACAGACACCAGAAATTTTGTTAACGAGGAAACCACAAATGCAGAAAACCCCCGGGATCTAGTCTAGATTTGCACACCACATTGTATTAAGCCGATACATACTCTAGCCTACTACAAGTTAACTTCGTCCTGCAATGTAGTTGAGTCCTAATCAAGTCTCACACCGATTAAGGTACAGTCGCGTTCCTTACGCCTCTTGAATCCCATCAGGACTCTGTGCACTTGATTCCCTTAGCTGATCTCACCCACAACTAAGAGTTGCCACGACCCAAAGTCGAAGATTTATAAACAAATTTGTCTCCCACAGATATGTTTATCCTTTATTCTTTTTGTTCCGTCTTTTGAAACAAAGATCAAGGCAAACATGAACCAACTACAATAGAAACTCTATAAATTAATGCTCTTGGGACCACCAGAATTTATTAATTAAGCGAGATATTAATTAACTGATAAATTAATAATTAATAATTTATATATTAATTAATATCTTATTAACTTATAGAGAAATTTATTATCAAATAATTATTTTCTAAATACTGTAGAATATTCAATTCTTCAAAACACCCTTCAATCTCCCACTCTGCTTCATTGTAAACTTTGATCGATCAACTAACAACACAAGTTTAGACAATTCAGATCAGCAATCAAACGATGAAATCACTCAAGACTTGCAAAATTTGTTCGAAAAACTGGGTTATCGCAATTCAAAAAATGTCAAGATGTCCTGAATATCCGGAACAAAATGAAGTTGCGAAATTGTTGATTGATGAAGTAGGGAAAGAAGATAAACGATAAGTAGGGAAAGAAGATGATGCAATTTCTACAATAAATCCCGCTTCACGAAATGATGTTGTTAAAGCGGTAATCACATTAAATAATTTCTTGCTGACCTATGATAAAAAAATACTATAAATTCTTACGACGATAAGAAAAATTAGAGGTGAAATTCAATGTCATATTCATTTTAACAAAAAACAGAAGATAGTTGAATCAATTTTCAAAAAATCTTCATAAATCACTAATATATTGAATACATATTATGAATTATTAATTTATTTCATATGGAGTCTACATAGGTAACAAAAATGTATTATTTTATAATTTTAGCGAATTATTAATTTGATACGTTGTCCCCGATTCGGGACTGGCCAAAAATATTATTTAAAAGAGTTTATTGTTACAGGGCCCATGCCCATAGATGTGCGGTCCAAAAACGGATGTCTTTTGGTTTCCCGTCTCAGTGTATATATATGTATTATATCCATGTAACCAGTATAACTTTGATCAATACAGAATCCTTCTTGTTCTCTTTCCCTATCCTATATACTGCAAAACGTTATCAGCACGAAGCTATACCGCAGAGCTAGCTTGGATCAGTTGATTTTTTTTTTCTTTTCTACAAGCTAATGTTGAAATCGCTGGAATCAAATCAGCTAAGTTGGATTTACGTTCTCATATTTTTCTCTTTTCTCTGTTTTTGATTTCGGCATATCCAATATAATCGTGACTCTGTGAACACATACTGGTTATTAAATCCGTGGAACTGATTTGATCGTACTGTGTGTGTACTAATATGTCCTGTACAAGCTACATCTATGAAAATCTCATATCCCATAATCAATTGAACGATTAGATTTTATAATATATGTATATGTGTAATGCATGTGTCATGGTTGATTATGTATGTGATGATTGTCGCTTGGAATCTTCTGCAAAAAGAGGAGAAGGAAAAACTATGTTATTCAATTCCAATCCGGGAAAAGAGGAGAAGGAAAGGTCCATTCCGGTTCGGTTCAAATCAGTTCGATTCAACCCGGTCATGTCCGGTCCAATTCAGTCCAACCGATCCACCAATCTGTTCCTGTTGTGACCTGTTCCGACCCGATTTGGGTTTTTGGATGTGCGCGACCAAAGCTGTTCTGGTTCTTTGTATATACAACGGGAACGAAAGTTTGA
Organism: Papaver somniferum; assembly: GCF_003573695.1. NCBI lineage: Eukaryota > Viridiplantae > Streptophyta > Magnoliopsida > Ranunculales > Papaveraceae > Papaver > Papaver somniferum. Next base: position 134,200,486 of record NC_039362.1, on the reverse strand, counting down.
GTTGAATGGTGTCTTTTGTTCAATTGGTTGTACCAACTCGATTCAATTGGTTGAATGTTATTTTTTTTCTCCCAAAATTTGAAATGTTCCGTGGGATGTAATCTACTAGCTCGGCTATTAAAGAGTTGATAGTTTCAAAAGATACGTTGAAAATAAAATCACATGCCAATTTTTGTGGAAGAACTCACAAAAGGTGATATGAGTTCCACTTCTATTCCTCATCCATGATACTAATGAACCAGTATATGTTGAAGTATGACAACAAGAGAACTATATTTAGCAATCCATTCAACCTAAAGTAATTGGTTGACATGTGAAGTGAGATTCTCTTGGCCTGTTGAGATAAATAAATTTCTCAAATTAAGATAAATGTAGCAAAATTGAAAATGGAGAGAACCTCAAAGTAATGAGGGTTAGACGTACCGACTCATATAAAGCATGTGAAAAGGGACATATATATCATGAGACAAAGATGTATTTTTTTCCCTTGTAGTAAGACACCAAAGTACATGTATCAATTGAACATGGGATGAAGCTAAGATGTAATTCTAGCTCTTACCAAAGAGTTGGGAATGAATCTTCTTACCGGTATCGGTACAAGCAATGTAATGCAGGTATCATAGTAGCAACCAATTTTCACATCAACTTTAATGGCAACAAGAACTTTGCCTGGCCAATTGACTATCTTATTCAGTTGAACTAGATCCAATGTCTCCGTTTATTGAATGAAAAGTACATCATTCCCAAAAGACATAAATGCTCTAAAGCACTTGAGTATATCTGGATAAATTCTCTAAAGCACTTGAGCATAACATATATTCACTCTAAAGTAATTGAGTTGAATCTGATTTTTGTTACATAATAAGGCCACACCACTTATTAAATCTCTCAAGACTCAATGTCTAAGCTCTGTATATACCAAGGCTAATCACATCTTGTTAAGTGCAAAAGGTGTTCATGCGTGAACTACCTACCTTATTTTTGGAAACTTAAGTGAGAATGAAGTTGATTGCATCAATAAATTTTTTCCAATGAATATGGAAGGAAACATATTTTTAGAAAATTCATGTGTCAATCTAGTGAATTGTAAATCACTGGAACTTGAATTACTGAATCCATATTAACCCCAACAACTAACTGATTGAGATTGATTCATAAAGACTTTTACATAACCATAAGGCACATTGGTTATGACAAGATGTTCCGTTTTGAAAGTACTAACATGGACATCATTTCATTTGAGTGTACAAGACAATGAACTAATAGAATGTGAAGTTACGGCATCTATCACAATCAGTAATTTCTAAAGTTACTAGATTTGCACTGCCTCTCCCCATTATGCTTTGGAGTAAGAAAGTACGTCACTCATCTTACAAAGTCTTTCTATAGTAAAACAGGATAAAGACCATCCTAAGATGCAAATGGTAAACAATCCGTATTACAAAGAAAACAAGGTGAAATTTAGAAAAATATTCATGCAGAATGCGGACCATTAAAGTGACTTATGGCTCTGGTGAATGTTTTGACATTTTGGACTAGTTATAGTTCCCAAGAAATTTTGTGTTTGGAAAACTAGTAGCACATATTATACATGTAAGGGCTCATCACCCCTTGTAAATGATAGCTAGTGTACATCAAAAGGACTTGATGGTTATTGCGTATTTAATAGGATCAATGCAGAGCATCATATACCTCATGGTCTCGCAAAAGCTATCATCAAAGGTTACAGATGGTGTCTAAGGCATGGTTATGCGTACAAACCTACCTTTAACTTCTTGGGGGAATATGCATTATTACACGCATCTTCACTTATTCATTTTAGACCCACAATTAGTCAACCATTCTTTGCGTACTAGTTGGTAACTGGATATAAGCCTGATATTTTGTGTTCTTACGCATTTTTGGTTGCACTATATATGTGCCCTTACGACTCCACACGTACTATGATGGATCATCAAAATGATTAAGTGACTATGTTGGATAAGAATTTCCAATGATTATCCGCATTTTTAAACCTTTTTGACAGGCGATCTCTCAACCGATGAGTTGTGGATAGTCACTTTAATGGGACAGTCTTCCCGTCGTTAGTGGGAGACATGAAAAAATATTTTTCGAGGGAACGACAGGAATGTCGTGCTATGTTACCATTTTGTCTCATATAAACTCATATACTCCACAAATGGAAATGTGAAGTGAAAAAAGGATTATCGATTTTCGGAATGTACACTGATATTGGTAAACTGACGAGATCACACATACCAACTGAAAACGTGCCTGTAAGGTTAAAAATCTTTAGTAAAGGATATGCACCGTAAAACTAAGGTGTTACAACTACACTTGGTGGAAGTGTGGTTGAGGCCATGACTCCCATAAAAGAAGATGAAGAGACCATTAGGTTCGATCAGTGCTCACCTAGAAAGGAAATAGGTGAGTTGGGAACAACCTAATTATATCATCTGAAATCATCTCATAAGATTGTATCTAAATATGTCCATGAATCAAATGGGAGGACGCTCCGAGGTTTTAAATGATTTTAGAGAACAATGCAATCCTAACATATTATGAGAATGCACATGAGTCAATGGAAGGATCATGCGCGCACAATGATGATATAATCCATAAATTGTTGCTCCAAAAGTAGAGCACAATGAGATCTAGCCATGCTTTATTTTGATTAATTTCAAATAAAGAGCATGTTTGGCCTACGCAATCCAGGTAGAACTTAGTTCTTTGACAATTATACGGGTATTTGGTGTGGTAGTGCTAACCTACCAAGTGTAAAGCCTATCGGACATATGTGGTTATTTGTCACAAAGTGTAGTGAGAAGAATGAGGTCTTAAAGTATAAAGAATCACCTTGTGGTGCGAGGTTTCTCACAAACCCCTGGATCGCTTACCTTTTTGAACATCATAATGTTCAGTTAATTAGTTTGCTTGGTAGTTTCAAAAGAACTTGAAACATAGTAGATGTGGTTATATCTCTAGAGATTTAGACTCAAAGATATTTGCAAAAGTGCATGATGACCTTTTGCTTCCCAAGTCGAATGACTTTACACCACAGAGTGTGGTTGCAGTTACACTGGAACACTCACTTATTGATTTAAACAATCAGGCAGATGTGGTCATGATAAACATCTATTTGATTGGGAAGGGATAAACAACTATAGCTATATATGCCGACGGTATGGACATGATAAGTACTCTTAATGGAATAAGAGATCTTACAAGCTATTTAAAATCTGAATTTGAGATGAAAATCCTGGAAAATATCGATCTTATGTTCTAAACTAGAAGACCGAGCTTGTGGTACATTATTCCACCAGTTTGCATATGTACATTGTCATGCAATTTAATCCTACTAGCACTCCCATGATTAGTCGAGTTTCAAATGTACATAAATGACCAATTCTCCTAAAGGAAGATGACGAAGTTGTGTCGGGAGATGAACTTTCCTTATCTAAGTATAATAGACGCATTATTGTACTTAGCATAATGTACTCGACCAAATGTTACATCCTCAGTGAATTTGTTAGTTAGATATAGCTCAGCGCCAACGCAACTCCATTGGAATGGTAATCATATAATTAAAAGTAACTATTGACATGAGTTTGTTTTATCCCTGCAAAGACATAAAAATGAATTCTCTAGGAACTGTAATTCAAAGGTTGTTGATTATGAAGGAACAATAATCTCTTCTCCAACGAAAGTAATCAGAGTGGATATGGTAGACTATTTTCTAAGTCATTACCGATATTCAGAACAACTTTGAAAGTAATCATGGGGAGATTCCGACATCAGGGAGAGGATCCAAGGATATGATGTAGACATATTTTACTTCGAAATTGAAGCTATGTTGTACTCTTTTTCCCTTCGATCGAGAATAGTTTTTCCCAAAGAGTTTTGTTATTCGACAAGGTTTTAAGCGAGACAATAATAAAAACATCAAGTATGTTAAACGTTCAAGACATAAAGATCGTGTTGATATTACTGAAAATATCTGAATCAAAGAAATGAAACGCGATATTTTGTTAAGCAACGTAACTTCCAGAATCAACAACATGGTCTTATGAACATTCAAAGTCACCAAAGTAAAGTATGATAAACTCCTTTTGACTGCATTAGATTAATAAAAAATTTCTGACATCAGGGGGAGCATCTAATGGTGTGTTAAACTATTTTACTTCACCGATGTTGCTTTTTTCCCACAGGGTTTTGTCTCGGCAAGCTTTTTAATGAGACAACAACGAACACCGGGAATGTAATTTCCCATCTAAGGCTATTTTCTTTCCCACGAGGATTTTCAGCCTTAAAAGTTGTGAAGCGACTAGTCAACTTCAACGGAGCAAAGTGATCATCTGTAACGGATCACCTTTACTTACATTTTTCAAGTTGTAGTCTTTTCCCTTCGTCAAGGTTTTATCCCTCTGGGTTTTCCCTGTCAAGGTATTAATGAGGCAACATATTCGAGTCCAACTATGTTCTAAGTTTTCTTAATATTGTACTCTTTTTCTTTAGTTCAGGTTTTGTCCCTCTGGGTTTTCCTGACGAAGTTTTAATGAGGCAATTAACTTAGACTCATCGATTTTTGAAGATCGTATTGCATGTGATGAACTACATGTAAAGTACGAGACTACATGTGAAGAGTTATACCAAGGTTTTATCCCACTGGGTTTTTCCTTGTAAAAGTTTTAGTAAGGCAATTGATTTTGTCACAAGTCATCAAGGAGAGAACGAAATTTGAAGAACTACATTCAAGGCACTATATGTGAAGCACTATGTATAAAGTTTTGTTATTGAACCGCACAAGGGGGAGTGTTACATGACCCATGCCCATAGATGTGCAGTCCAAAAACGGATTTCTTTTGGTTTCCCTCTCAGTGTATATATATGTATTATATCCATGTAACCAATATAACTTTGATCAATATAAAATCCTTCTCGTTCTCTTTCCCTATCTTATATACTACAAAATTTATTAAATAATCAAGTATTAATTAATGGAGTTTCTACTGTATTTCAAAATAACAAAACTTTAAAACTACATATGTACATATTAACTACCGATTATATAAGTAAACTACCGATTATAGAAGGGCATATTAGTCATTTCAAAAAATCAAAGATAAGGTGTGGCTTCATTTTAGGTTTGAGTGACCCGTTTTTGTCTTATTAGTCTCCCCAAATTCTTTCAGGGTCCCCCTAAAAATGCAAGGTAAAAAATATCTCTTACTCGGCTTCTGGTTTAGTTGACTGTAATTTTCTTATCGTTCCTCATAATTTACCAAGCTTGTTTGAGACCTATTTAAATTATTTGAGGTCAGCTGTTTTCTTCAACCACCTAGATGAGAAGGATAAATGATATCTAAAGATGATGAAAGTATCAAGTTATCTTAACTACTAAAATTTAAAAACTTAAACATTTTTTTATTTTTGTTTTTGGTATTCAAAATTTAAAACTTAAATCAAATTTATTAAATTCCACTCAGAATTTTCATACAACCGATTCTTCTTAAATAGGCTTTTGATCAATTCATACATTTAAAATTGAAATTTTTCAGAAATTTAGGTTTTTTGGATTTATCCGGAATCGGATAATAAATCCATATTAGCCGATTTTGCACATACATATTGGCCGAATGTTCTTGATGTTGTTGAAGAACATCAACCCGGAATCGGTCAATTTGGACATTCATGTGAAGCGATTCTGGTTAATGAAAATGCTCAATATTCCAGCGTGTTTTATAGGCTACAAGCGATCAATATAAATCTCTATATACGCCAGTTGTTGCAATCACATCCACATCCGTCAGATTGTTACAATCAGGTTTATAAAAACATCTAAATTCGTCGATTGTTGCAATTTGACATATTTATATATATATATAAAACGTCTACCGATTTTTAGCGTTCTTCGTGAATGAGGAACATCAACCGAGAATTGACCTACGAGGGCATGAACATCCGCCGATTACAAAAGAATTTCATGTTTTGATGATCAATTAACATTAGTTGATTTCTAGGTCAATAATGTAAACAACTATTAATCAGGTCAATAATATAAACAACTATTAATCACATGAATTAATACTAACTAGTCACGGGTAAATTAGCATTAACAAAAATAGTTGGTTAAGGAGTTTTTGAGTTTGCTTCAAAATGACCCGATTTTATCTTCTAGTGTAGGCCTCAGTGGACAAAAAAAATCTAACACTTCCATGCATTGAGAGGGAAACAAGAACTCTAATTCGTTGTGTTTATCATAAACATAAAAGAATTGCTTCCTATGAATTGATCTCCAAAAAACTTGTTATTGGTAAATCTTTCTTCTTTTGCCTTTACATACATTCCAATTATTAGCATAAGAGTAGGTTCTGAATCACTTTTTAACTCCACGTTGTAGCCACTCAGCTCTGTTGCCTATTAGAAATCACATCGACACCATATAGTTCAAGTTGCTTTCTAGAAGTCCATCCAAAAGATTCTCCCTTTGCTTCTCGAAAGTATTCTGCACCATCAATCAATAAGAGTAAGACCTGCTATTGAGTCACTAATTTTATGAAGCAGTGAGAGAGCAATGTTTATTTTAAGATTCATATTTTTAAGCAGGTTCTAATTTCCAACGCTTGTTATTTTAAAGTTTCTATCCTGCACTAGATTATAGTAAAGGCTTTGGGTGTCAGACTGTAACTAGTATTTGTTGAGACTCTTCAATATTGCCCTCACATTTGGGGAGTGCCATCCTTTTAGTCCAGAGATAATGGGGTCAGATGGAAGAAATCCGTTCCATGAAAAAGAAAAAAAACCAACAACATTGTGCATCTATTCCGTACTAGTCTCTCTCTTCTTTTTCTCCTGACGCCATCGTGTATCTCGTGTTAGAATTTTTAGCCCTTATGCAGTATCCTCAAGTGGTTGATGTATTTTTTTCAACAACGCAAAAACAAAAGAAAAGAAACAAAATCACAATCGGACAAAATCTTTTGTCAAGCAGAGTAGGAAACATGTCGTTATTATGAGAACTAGTATCAAACCCGTGCTACGCACCGGGTAGGATGGGAATCGGTTCCCATTTGGTGAGGCGGGACTTCGACCCGCACTCATTCCGGAAGGGGTTCCAATTAACAATTTGATATTATAGTCGACACTAAAGAAATGATATTAACTTAAAATATATAGCTCTAAAAGTGCAAAGTATAAGAGTGCTTCCCGTCAAAAATGATGTGATCAAGGAAATGCACTGATATATATATATATATATATTAATATTGAGAACATGTACTTGTATTAAGAATCAATTAGCCAATTCTAATGCGGAAATGCTAGCTTGACTGAGCTTTTATCCTCACCAAAAATCCCGCCTCTAATAGATGACCGGGCCTCACTTTACCCCATTGATGATCCCAATGCTAAAAACGCACCAGGAACCATCCATTCCCCTCTCGCGATAAAAATGAGAGAAAATCTCGGTGAGTGTATCACTTCCGATTCAAATGCTCCTCTATGCTCCAACTCCATGTAGTTAAATGAAAAATCACACTCATTATATAATTGTATCAATAAATGATATTAGAGATACTTAAAAAATGATAATAATAAAAATAGATTGTGAATTATTTATAACACAAAGCATATGAAGTGCTTCCCGTCGAAGGTGATGTAATTAAGGGAATGCACTGATATATCTTTCTTCAAAAGTCATGTACTTACATTATGATTCAAGCGACCAACTTAATGCTTTTCCAGACTCCAACTCCCTGTAATTAAATGAAAAATCCCACTCATTATAGTTGTATCAATATATGATAATAAAGACATTATAGAAAACCACGATATTAATATAAAATAGATTGCCAACTCTAAATAGTACAAAACATATTAAGTGCTTCCCATTAAAGAAGATGTAATCAAGGGAATGCATTGATATATCTCTCTTTAGAAATCAAATATGTTTTTTGACTACCAGTGTGAGGCCTTTCTTGAGTTCCTCGCTTCAAGAGACATCTTAAACAATGTATTGGAATAGACAAAAGGCAAAAAGACGCAAAAAACTCGGTAAATATTCTGCCAAGAACATGTATACTTGAGTACGAATTACAAATCATTTGCTTCTGAAACTTACACTGAAAATATACAGTTGTATCCTGAAATGTTGTTAAATGAATTGGAATATTCGCTGCTACCAAGTTATAGGTTGCAGTCAAAAGCTAGAATACCAATTATTTTTCTGACAAATTCATTCTTCTTTGAGTCCAAAATTTATTGAAATTTATATTATATTTTCTGAATACCTCTAGATGTATAGGAATCATTTTATAATTCTATTCTCCATTGAATTTGAGACGATATGGGTGATGCTACAAAATGTAAATCATTAGATGAAATTAGGTAATAATAGCATATAGATGAAGATCCAATGAAATATCATGTGAGTCATTAAATCCCTCGGTAAATTTGTTTGTTCGATAACTTCTTCATCGTACGTCCGAATTGAGCGATTTTCGGCTCGTTGCGATCGCATGTCAATTTCCAACAACATGAGGGCGTAATTTCAACGTTTAAAGAAAAATCATTTTTTGAGATTGGAATGGCGACATCGAAGAAGGGCACATTTTAAATCACCATATGAAGCTATAACGAAATCCTCAAAGATTGATGTTGTGTCGATTTAAGTCCACAACATGAAAAGTTCGTCTTTGATGTGTAGATTTTCAAATCTCAAGACACTTATGTTCGGTGATCATCATAACTGCTACAGTCCAGTTAATCGAGTTGTTGTAGTCCCGTTCCTCAGCAAATACTGCAGTCCAGTTGATCGAACTGCTGCAGTCCCTTTTCGCATAATTACTACAGTCCAGTTGATCGAGCTGCTGTAGTCCCGTTCCTCAGCAAATACTGCAGTCCAGTTGATCGAACTGCTGCAGTCCCTTTTTGCATAATTACTACAGTCCAGTTGATCCAGCTGCTGTAGTCCCGTTCCTCAGAAAATACTGCAGTCCGGTTGATCGAACTGTTGTAGTCCAGTTTTTCTCAAAAACTGTTTCAGTACAGTTTTCCTCACAACTGCTTCAGTCCAATATGATCGAACTTCTGTAGTTCGGTTTCTCAGCAACTGCTTCAGTCCAGTTTTACTTATAACTGTTACAGTTCAGCTGATCGTAGATGCTAAAAAACAGTTCCATGGCAACTGTCTTCAATCCAGTTTTGATTCAACTGGTGCATTCCAGTCCCGCAGAAAAATCTAGTTGCTGAGTCAAGCCGCGACGCTAAAGCAACTACACATCGTCACTGAGAAACAATAACATAGCCAGTGGACGTCCTAACAACCACACATATACACAGAGTCGCAATACCACATCTCATAAGGTACGTATACAATTTACATATTTTCGCATCTTTTCATACAATCATTCATAATTTTATTCAATGGGACACCTACAATGTGGCGAGCATTTTCTCACGAGGAGATGCACACATTTCAATTCTGTGCGCATCTGGAATAGTGGGATTGGCCCCCGAGCGAATTCCAGATAGCAGACAGCTTCAAAATTTCATGCGCGATAAAAATCATGCAAGGAAGTGCACCCTTGTGCGAGCATTGAGCAGCATGACAATCACTATCTCCTGGGGGCGAGTTGCAAATCATTTCAATGTGACTGACCATCACTTGGGGGAAAGATACATAACACCTCATGGTCTAAAATAAATCTCTTGGAGCGAGCTGCATGACACTCCATACGCTTGGGGGCGAGTTACATAGCACCTAAATGCAATGCGGAATTCAGCTTCTGAAAATCGAAACAAAAGGTAACCCAAACTTCTTAATCCTCCAACGAGTTACAGGAGTAAGAAGGGGCGAGCATACACCCTAATATTTTGACGCAATTATTGTAATCAATAATATTAAACTGCTACAACTAAGTTGATGGAACTGCTGTAATCCGGTTCCTAAGCAACTGCTGCACTCAGTTGGACGCAACTGATGCAGTCCAGTTTTGCTCATCCATTCTGTACTCAGTTGGACGCAACTGATGCAGTCTAGTTTTATTTGTAACTGTTACACTCAGGTTTATCGAACTGTTTAAGTCTAATCCCTCAGCAGTTGCTGCAGTCCAGCTCTGCTTGTCGCTTCTGCAGTCCAGCTTATCGCAGCTCCTGCAGTGCAGCGTTGCTCACTCCTCCTGCAGTCCAGCTGACCGCAGCTGCTGCAGTGCAGTCTTGATCGTCGCTGCTGCAGTTTAGCTGATCGAAGCTACTGCGGTCCAGCTATGTTCGCAGTTCCTGCAGTCCAGCTGACCGCAGATGCTGCAGTGCAGTCTTGATCGTCGCTGTTGCAGTTCAGCTGATCGAAGCTACTGCAGTCCAGCTATGTTCGCAGTTCTTGCAGTCCAACTGACCGCAGCTGCTGCAGTGCAGTCTTGCTCGTCGCTGCTGCAGTTCAGCTGATCGAAGCTACTGCAGTCCATCTATGTTCGCAGTTCATGCAGTACAGCTGACCGCAGCTGTTGCAGTGCAGTCTTGCTCGTCGTTGTTGAAGTTCAGCTGATCGAAGCTACTGCAGTCCATCTATGTTCAAAGTTCCTGCAGTCCAGATGACTGCAGCTGCTGCAGTGCAGTCTTGCTCGTCGCTGCTGCAGTGCAGCTGATCGCAGCTGCTGCAGTCCAGCTATGTTCGCAGCTGCTGCAATGCAGCTTTGCTCGTTGCTGCTGCATTCCAGCTGATCGCAGCTGCTGCAATCCAGTTATGTTCGCAGCTCATGCAGTCCAGCTGATCGGAGCTGCTGCAGTGCAGCTTTGCTCGTTGCTGTTGTAGTCCAGCTGATCGAAGCTGCTGCAATCCAGCTCTGTTCGCAGCTGCTGCAGTCCAGCTGACCGCAGCTGCTGCAGACCAGCTTTACTCAAAGCTGTTACTACCCAGTTTTGCTCAGGACATTTTTTTTGTGTCCTTCGCAGTCCAGTTTACCGCAATCATTGCAGCCCAGTCCCGTAGCAACTATAGTGATCTAGTTTACATCGCTGCTTTTATCCTGATTCATATAACTATTGACGACATATAAATATCGATATCCTATCCAGTAGCACAACCAAGGCCGTTGGAGGTCTAACAACATACAAAATATGTTACCATCTCAACTACTAAAGGGTCACATCCCTTCGCTCGCAACTACCACGGCTCAGTCCGTAATTGACAGCAGCTTAATACCAACATCTACTACTACCTAGTTTGGTCGGAAATTACCGACAGTCTGCAAATTCAAATATCGTTTACAACAACAACTCACACAGATTCCAGCCGAGTGACGTCAAATATAACCTGTCTTTTCCAAACAACAGTTACTAGTCAAGTTCTACGCAACTACCACGGTTCATTTTACATCAACAGTTACAACTCACTTTCAACACCACTCATGTCCAGCATCACGCTTCCGGTGCAGTCCAGTTAAGCCTTCAATCATGTTTTTGCATACAATAATGGTTAATACTCAACTGTTTCCCGCCGATCTTCCAATTGCAATAACCTCACTTGGGGGCGACTTGATTACAATTTCCACAATCAACGAAGGCAGCTTTCTTTGCGCTTCAACAACAGTAATTTACTCTTGGGGGCATCTTGATTTCCGCAAACGAACAAGGAAGGTTGTTATTTACTTCATACGACAATAATCCACACTTGGAGGCGAATCTTATCATAGTATGTTAATACAAAATGGAAAACTAACTTCTTAACCCCGCAACAAGTTGGAGGTTAAGAGAGGGCGATGTTTGTACCATGAGTAAAATTGTCATATATATGGCCAGAATGTTGCCTTGGGCCACTGTTCAGCTGTCATCCAAGCCCGCTAACCAGTTAGCCAAAGAAGACCACCATCCTGCCTAGTATTATAAAGACCGGTCAATGGTCAAAGTCAACGCTCGGTCAACGATTAAAGTCAACCGTTGGTCAACTGTCAAGGTCAGGTTGCACGTCGCACCTCTAGCCAATTTTCAGCCATGCTGCCAGATGTGCTGCTAACCAGTTGCCAGATGCGCTGTCAGTCAGTCTTCATCCATGCTGCCAGCCTATTATGCCAGTCAACCATCAATCCATTTTGCCAGCATGCGAATTAATTCAGGAGGCATGCAAAGAGCAGTTTCATGCAGAATTAAACAGGGATGCATGCATGAGCAGTTTCGTGCAGAATTTATCATGCAGGCATGAATGAGCAGTTTCATGCAGAATTTATTATGGAGGCATGAATGAGCAGTTGATGCCATTTAAATTTATATGGAAATTAAGTATTCAACTATATAAATAGGGAGGAGCAGAAATCATTTTGGAGGGTAGCCAATACAAGAAAAGAGCCATGTAATTCCATTATCAATAAAAAACTACCCCCCAAGGGGATTCATCCGTGGGTGTAGGCAAACCATGCCGAACCACGTAAAACCTATGTCTTATTTATTTGTTCTTCAATTTGTCTCCTAACCCAAAATACACACCAAATAATGGATTCAATCATGTTTCGTGCCCGAAAGTAATTTTGGGTACAAACACTCCCTATTACCGATTCCAAGTTTAATCAGCTTTCTTTGGTTACGGATAACAGTTCCTAGTAGTGTGTTGCCTGTCTATGATAAGTTTCAATAGTACTGAGGAGGACTTGTCGTAGATTGATAATATCAATCTCATCCAAACTGTTTTGGACAAGGAGATGAGTCACATCTTCCTTTTCATTTTCTATAACTTCACAACCAAATTTCTTGAAGGTATCATCAAGATGAACAGTTTCTTTGGAAGTCATTCCACTCAAGGCTTTCAGAAGTTTTGCTTGAGATCTGGTTTGAGAATACATCCTTCAGCATAAGTTCTCAAACACGTTGAGTACATATACTAGAAATACCTTTAACACATACCAGACATAGATGTCATCCTGAAATAAATAATTTTGACAAGATTTGAAAGGATTTTCGCATCTTATGTGTTATTGATTCACAACTTTCTTCGAAAAGAAATTATCTTCTAGATTAGTATCAAGAGATAAGAAACTTATCCTGTTTTACACAAGTTGTTTGCAAGACAACCTTTCTACACATGGAGATAGATTAAACATCTTCAGGAAGATTGTGTAAATTCTCTATGTTGAATAAGAGATTTTTGACAGGATACAGATAGCCCAGATATGTGTGCTTCCTCACATCATAAGATTGGCCTTGTCAGGATGCACATTCCAACACACTTAAGAGTTGGGGTGAGTATCTTCCTCACTAAATGCCTTTTGAGGAATTTATTTCTTCTTACTATTAAGGATATTATCATGATCCCTAGTCTGGGTTTTGAATCCATCAACTTCAGGGGTACTACGAGATGCTATATCCTTGATTACATCTTGTGCCCCGGATGGTATGTTCCTTGAACTTGAACCCGTGTGGTCTAGATCTGTCATTCGACAAATTGTTGATGTCAAGACATTCTATATGTCCTCTTAAGGTATCCATTCCTTGTTGGAAATTTTTTTCTAAACACTTGTCTAGATATACCTTTCGACATGTCTCTGTAAGAAGATATTCAATAAGGATCTTATTCCTTATTTGTGAATGCTCCAGTGATTGTGTGAGAATTTCACACTGTGTAGTCTGTTGATAAACTTTGTTACATAGATTCAATTTTTGTTCCTCATAATCTATCATATTATTTTGAAGACTGAGTGTTTATTGCTTTCCTTCACAAATTCTTACATTCATGTGAACAATAAGTTCTAGGACATCATCTAGACTGCCAATGGTTTTTCCCTTTTCTGAAAAGTTTTCAACATGTTTGAAAAATCTTTCCAACACTTTACGAAATTCAGAACTTGGGCAGACCAGTGAATCTAATCTCTTTTCACAATTGGAAATAGACGATTTTACACTAGAGATTGGAGTCGGATCCAAAACATGTTTCTTGAGTTTCAGATTCATTTTTTTTTGATCAGGAACCTGATTCACAATCAAGTTATTAGTCATAGACTTTTTCTTTGATTTTCGAAAAGACTTACGAGACCAATTTCCATTGACCTTCTCTGAGATCTTATTCTCATTATCTTGACATACGTTAACTGAGTTCTTTATAAGTTTAGCATTTCTTTTCTTATTTTGACTCACATATTATAGGTTGGATCGCACCAAACACAGATTGTTAGATCTTTTCGTGTTTTTCGGTTCTGATACCAATTGAAAATACGAGGGTACCCAAATATACCTCAATCTAAAACTTTTCCACCTATAAGTCCTTTCTCCGAAAGTGATTGTTTATGGACTGAGTCGAGACAATACAACTAATCGGTTCACACTTCGTGTGATCGTCTATGGATACGAGATCGAGACAATACGACAACAAGATAACTTGTGTGATTGACTATGGACACAAGATCGAGACAATACAACAACGAAGTATGTTTACTTGATAAAAGGTTCGGACTTAACCAAACACAATAGGATTTCTATCAAGTAAATAAGAATTAACTTGTGTATTTTACTTCTAATTATAATAAAACAATTATAATTACGGAAATAGAAAAGTAAAAGACACATCAAGATTTTGTTAACGAGGAAACCAAAAATATAGAAAAATCCCGGGACCTTTTCTAGAATTGAATACTCTCAGGATTAATCCGCTATACAAAATCTAAACCAACTTCGTATAGTTGAGATCAAGCAACTAAACCTATAGTTCACCTAGTTCCGTCTGTATCCATGCGCCTCCAACTTGAAATAAGTCACGCACTTGGAACAATTCCTTTGGTTTGTATTCCAAACAGTAAAGGAACAACAAATCTGTTCGGTAACAACTCTTTTCAACCAAGTGATATGAGTTTGACAAAAGACTCTTCCGTTTATCCCAATAAACTCCTTTGTCAGGTCCTTAGATCTATCTTTTCAACAACTACCAAGGTAATTGTTAAGACTACGCAATCAATACTTTCAATCACAAAGAAACGTATTGATGCCGATCTACTCAACTAATCAATCCAATCTATCACAAAGATAAACCGATTATAGTTGGATCCCTTTCCAGCGGAAACAAGTATTGTGCACACCAAAGATTATGAACCCGAACATAAATCTTCTTCGTCTTCAAATCTTCTTAGATCTTCAATAAAAACCAGCACACAATCAACTTGAATCTCTTGTGATCAATCACACACAGAACGGAGTCTGTTAACAATGGATTGTCACAAGACGTCGTTAGATCCACAAACAGTCTAAAGATCCCCGTCGAAACTTCGATCTAGTTTGAGTGAATCTTATATCAGAAGAGTAGATTCTCAAGCATAAAAAAACTAGTTCCAATCAAAGTTCAACCACCATTAGTCAATCAAATCAATCGAAAACTAATAATAAACCGCAATTATCTAGTTTCCCACCAATGGTACTAATAGAGCTTCTCAATCCCAAAGAAGTCTTTAAACTGAGCGGCCGTAAGAGATTTCGCCTAATTAGGTTACTTTCCTCTCCTAACAGGCGGCTCCACCAGTAACAACACAACTAGGTAGTTTTGCTGGCTCTGAGGATTAGTTTGCTAGAAATGCAAACTTCAATATTTATAGACCAAGGAAGTTTGGACACCAAGGAATTTCCAAAACCGAATATTCTCAAAGATATGCAATAAAGCCAAAAACGGTTTTCATAATTCCTGGAAATGCTCTGTCCAATTAATGACCGAAATCTCAGTAGAAAATCTCCAATTAGTAAATGCACATTACTAATTTTAATTCTCTAAAGATATGTATTTTAATTGCTGGAAATTAAAAGCATATAAAAACTAAAAACCTTAATTAAAAGATTCTCAATTTATTTCGATCTGGGATTCTCCTTTAGTAATTAAGGAATATCTTTGAACAATAAAAGATAAAGAGTTACTGCACATGTTCAAAGTATGTCGACATCTTTACTTTGTAAATCCTTTTTCATATTTACAATCTTGGAACCGATTTTCCACACTTCCAAACAAGTTTAGAATTGGTTCATCCGACTTCCAAGAACTATGTGATTGATTACCCTATCAAATTACCATTAATGGGTTTCACGGATCTGCCTCAACATAAAGTTTGGGTTCTACCTCCAAGTGGGTACTAGGATCGGTTACACTAGTTACCATAAAATGGCTAACTAAGTACTAGGATCGGTTACCATTTCTTATGGTAAAACTTGTGATCGGTTGACCAAGTTATAGGATCGGTTACACCAACTTACTAAAACTTGTTAAACCTCTTACAAGGATCAATTACACTCTCTCTTGTGATCGGTCACACCTATTACTAGGATCGGTTACCCAATGGCTAGTATTTAGTCACACCAAATTCAAGATATCGATCTTACCATCTTAGGTAATTACTTAAGATCGGTTTCACTAATAAAAGTCATACTAATACAAAATTCAGGCCTTGTGAATAGTTTTACCAAGATACATAAACAAGTTATGAGCGGTTACACTAAACACACATATTGGTAATTCAAAATATTTGCAATGAATAACAATACCAATAAGCCTAGTGATTTCCCTTTCGATTCAAAAAACAAGTTTATGAATTTACTTCCTTTAAACGAATGTAAAACATTGTTTTCTATTACGAAATCTTCACTCATACCCATACATAATCACAATAGCATTCATACGATTATGTTGATATTTTATATACGAAGTTCAAAATATAAGCGTTATACTTCGTATTGTAATTCCTTAATATTATGTCTAACTAGAGTATAATCATTCACAGCTTTGCAGTTATGTTTTCAATATGCACGACTTGAAAGATACGTTAGGGAATGAAACAATTCAAGTCAAATATTACTAACCTCAAGTGGAAGGATGATGTCGTCATTGTAGCTCCTTACTTCTTCACATTCTTCAAGTCTTCACGTAATACTTGTAATGTCTCATATCCTAATACTTTCAAGCTAACCTATACGAAGTCGACTCTAGTAAATAATCAAGCGACTCTTTAAATGAGTTTTGGTTCACTAAAATATGACAACCAAACTTGACATACCAACGCTTGGTGGGTTCAACCGAGCTATGCTCTAACACAACTAAACTTGACAAACAAACAAACTTGAGATAACAACTGTTAGAGCACTGCTCGGTCGAACTCGCAAGCGTTGCTATCTCAAGCTTGTTTGTCAAGTTTAGTTGCCAAAACTATAATTCTTGATTTCAAGTCTACTTATAGCTAAGTCTCGGATTAGGATAGAAAGTGTAGTTGAGCATTAGACTTCACGACGTTCATCAATTGAAGATGAAGAACTACTAAGGGGAGCTTTTGGAACTTCATCAACAAAATTTATGTGGAGACTTGAACTCATTTATCACTCAAAATTCTATCTACTCTATCTCCTTATTGAGACAAAAATCGTATAGCTATATAGACTTCAACTATGCACATTTCATATTTCGAGCTGAGTTTAACTCGCTTACATATTTCTCGTAATATGTGTTGGTAAGCTTTCACTTTAACCAAGTTCATCTTATATTCTTGACGAAAGTCAAAAGATGATCATGTGAAAATCGCCTTGTAGCATCTTACTTGATTTGTGTGAGACAGTCATTTGATATAGACTCGGAATGTTTCGTATTGATCATTAAATCACTTGAAAATTGCTTTGAAGCTAATTATCATGTGTGAGACAGCTATTGTCGTATTACAAGAATGTTTCAATGGTTGAAATGAGAGTTTAGAACAATTGGATATAAGCAAAGTATGCGTACTTTCACATATGTAATCCAAGTCCGGGAACCATAGTATGCATCCCGTATGCGTACTGTTTGGTTTAGTGAAAGTCCGGGAACCTTGTACGCATACTGGCGTGAGGTCCAGGTCCGAGAATTTCTGCAGAGTTCGGAAGGTATGCGTACCCCTTCGCATACTAACGAACCCAAACTTAGTCCGGATACTTAGGGATGCGTACCCGTATGCATACCTGAGTAAGTTAAGTTCTAAAATCGGTTTGTTCATGAACTAATACATTTATATAATAAGAAATGCAATCTTTTGCAAACCGTGGCTATAATGTTCATGACTTGATTCGAGTGAATCAAAATCGATTTTGCTTCAATTGTGTCTTATATACTTCTATGAGAATATAAACAATTGAACAACTCCAGAACTACTTTTATTTGAGTCATTTGAACTAGTTATAGTTAAGATGAATGAGGTTGATATGAAAGTGTTCATATGGCTAAGGTGTACACGTTTAGGTACGATTACTCATATCTAAATGAAGTCACTTTTGATTTGTGTGTAACAAGCTAAGTTCGATCTAAAGGTTGAAAGATATTAGCTTGAGTCTAATCAGGTTTTCATCTAACGGTGAATATTGAATGCTTTGTTACCAAGGTTACATTGATTGCAAACCATGATTTGAATACTATATAAAGGAGAACTCTAGCAACTGGGAAACCTAATCCCCGCACCTCCTGTGTGATACTAGTTGCGACTAGAGTCGATTCTCCTTTAACCTTAGGTTTTTCACGAAACCCTGTAAGTTAACGATTTGAAGACTTCATTGGGATTGTGAAGCCAGACACAACTATTTTCTTTGTAGTTGCATGTTCTGATCTTGCTGTTTTCTATCGTGATTGAGTACTATCTTCTCTAAGATTTGCTCCAGATTTAATATCTGATAGGAAAGATAAAAAGTAGTCACAAACATCTTCATCTCATCGTTTGTGATTCCACAATATCTTGTTTCACTACCATACGATTAACATTATTGTGAGGTGATTGATATTTCAAGGCCGTTCTTCGGGAATATAAGTCCGGTATATCAATTGGTTCATGTTCACCTTGATTAATCAAAAGACGGAACAAAACTCATAGGTATATATATGGGAGACATAATTGTCTATTCAATAGACTTTTCTGTGTGAGACAGATTGGTTTATCAAGTCTTCGACTTTGGGTCGTAGAAACTCTTAGTTGTGGGTGAGATCAGCTAAGGGAATCAATTGCGCAGAATCCGGCGTGGTTCTAGAGGCGTAAGGAACGTGACTGTACCTTGATCAGTGTGAGATTTTTAGGGCTCAACTACATTCCAGTCCGAAGTTAACTTGGAGTAAGCTAGTGTCTGTAACGGGTTAATACAGTGTGATGTTCAAATCTGGACTAGGTCCCGGGGTTTTTCTGTATTTGCAGTTTCCTCGTTAACAAAATTTCTGGTGTCTGTGTTATTTCTTTTCCGCATTATATTTGTTTATATAATTGAAATATCACAGGTTGTGCGTAAGTTCAATCAATTGCGAATCCAACCTTTGGTTTTTGATTAAATTGATTGACACTCGGATATTGGTTTTTGATATCGTCCAAGTTATTTCTTATATTCAATCGGGCTCGCAAATTCCTATTTGTTTGATTGCAGATTGAATTGAGAAATTGAGATATAACTCTTTGATATACTTTTCTTCAGATTGAGTCTGACTGTCTAGTTGATTCTCTTGAAAGTATATTGGAGTTGGTCCATATATATTGCTAAGCGAAATATTGGGTGTGGTTGTTAGACCCCCACTTTTCCAATTGATATCAGAGCAGGCAAACATGTTTAAGACCTTATAAGTCTGTGTTTGTAGCGATTTGACTCTGTAGACAGAAGTGCTATCTTAGTAAACGTACCACCAGTCTTCGATGACTCGAATTACTTATGGTGGAAAATTGTTATGCATGCCTTTTTTCAAGCGCGTGATTTTCAATCATGGGTTTATGTTGTTAATGTCTATGATCCTCCAATGGTTACAGTAGACATTGTCTCTATTGCAGAGGATATTGGTATATATTAACCTAAAGAGATTCTCGTTGCAAAGCAAAATTCTGACAGTTTAAATGCTATCATTCATGCCATTACCCTAGATCTTCAGCACCATGTGACTACGTGCACTCGGTGTAAAGATGCGCGGGATATCTTAGGAACTGTATTCGAAGGGCATACCTCTGAAAAGGAAGCTAGGCTTCAAAACCTAAATTATGATTGGGAAAACCTTCGTATGGCTGATGAAGTTTCATTTGATGAATTTAATCACAAAGTGTCTGAAATTGTTAATGCATCTTTTGCATTGGGTAAAACTATTCCTGAAAAGGATATTGTGATGAAAATTCTCAGATCGTTGCCAGCCAAATACGATTCTAAGAAACATGCCATCGTTGAAGAAAACAACGTTGATACTCTATCCAGAAATTCTCTGGTAGGAAATCTAAAGATTTTTGATCTTGAACTTAGTAAAATAGAAAAACTTTGAATGAGATGCAATTCCATTGTTTCCTCCTATATAAGTTCTCTGTGTCCAAAATTGATTGATCTGAAGGATGAGAATTGCTTCAATTCTACTCTTTCACTGTGTGTACAACAGTTAAAGAAAACTCTTAGGGGAAGAAAAAGAAGGTCTCGTAAAAAATCTTCCTCAATCAATGAAATGGATAAAAAAAAGTTCACAAAAACTATGATAATGGAACTCTTTCCATGTGCTACATATGTGATCATCACATTTCGGGTGTTCCTGATAAGGAAGTGAGTGAGATAACCAAAGCATGGATGGAAACTCTTGACTACTTTCCTGAGGAAGAAGCCTGTGAAAGTTCTCTCACTTATTTTGCTGATAATCACTCTTGTTCTTCCAACAGCTCTGACTATTCCATGACTAACAATCAAACTTCTCCAGAAGAAAAATTCAATCTCTTGACCAAACATCTTTACTTGATTAACAGAAATTTTCAACTGGTAAGGGAAGCCTGGATTAAAAGGACTGATAATCTGGAACGTCAACTGAAAACTTTAAGACAAGAAAATGCGACTTCTCGCAATTGTGATTTTAAAAAGAAAGATCGACGCTCTTCGATAAGTTCTAGTAAACCAAATCAGCATATTACTCCTGTTTTTTTGTCGTGTTCTAATCTCTCTCATAATGAAAGAGACATGGTAAAATTCACAGCAAATCGTGAGTATGCCTTGAAAAAAAATCAGGATTGCCCAAAAATGGATTGCACAAAGGTTCTTAAAAAAACCTCTTCTAAATCACATTTTCAGAAGAAGAAAAAGAAATCTCTTAAGAAATCTATGTCATTGTCTAAAGAGATTTTCAGAACCATTTATAGTATGCAAAAATCAATAAACAATCTGTTTGGAAAAATAAAGGAAAGGAAAACATCCTTTTCGAATTCTCACTCCACAAAAAGGAATCTGAAACAAGGTTTAACAGAAACATCCTCCCCTCTTGTGAAATCTCCCGATCCTTCTTTAGGTGGGAGAAATTACATATTGTAAGTTTTATGATTGTTCTTGTCTATTTTTCCCTGGACAAGAACTATAATCTCCAAGAGGGATGTGAAAATATTTTCACTGACTTGTTCGTGTATCTCCCTAAAATTGTTGTAATTTCGGTTATTGAGCTATGAACCGTTTCTGAACACTTGGATGGTCTTCCTATCTAAACTCTTTCTGTTATGGTTTGTGTCAAAGGTCTTTTTGGGAATATTTCCCATATCTTCTTCCTTTTATATAGAAGATTTCTTTCTCTTAAGCAAGTATTTCATTTACATTCTCTATCATGTCCTCATCAAGTCTTTCCAGTAAAGAAGATGATGTATGGATTGTTCTCTTTCCCTCTAAGAAAGTTCGTTTTGGTTCTTCTGATAATGAGATATGTCAAGATAAACATGATTCATCCTCTGATGGAAATCCCACAATTTCTCATTTTGATAAACTCTCATTAACCATGAATCTTATCTTAGAGCAAGTACGTGCCTTGAAGAGTGAACTAGAATCCTCAATCAAAAGACTTGAAGAAACGATGGATAATCTTGAATCCAGGATTGATCTAATCGAAGATGAGCTTGATGATTATAGGGAATATGAGAAGCGTCTGCAAAGTAAGTGAAATGACATTTGTTTCTTGCTTAATTTTTGTCTAGGAAACTTCTTATGAGAATTTATTCTTGTGTTTTAAGAAGGATAAGGATAACCAGGGTTTGGAATAACAATTATTGTGAGTACACATTGTTGTTGCCAACGCTTTTCATCTTGCAATGTTTTTAGATTTATTTATTTAAACTATAAAGTTTATTTAGAAGATGATTTTGCAGTATTAATCTTTATTGGTTTCATATATTGCAAAAATTATTATGGGATATGTGTGTTTGCGTCCGTGAACTATGATTGTCCCGTATATGTCAAAAGTTAAGCCTGTTGCGTCATTATGCAAATAATGATGGAAGATAGGATGAACTTTTGATTACAAATATTAAGTCTATGATATCATTATGCAAATATTGATAAAAAATTGAATGAATATTTGAATATTCCGCAGTATTGATCTTCCGCTGATCCACTTATATGTGAAAGTACTGTGCAGCTCCGTAAGATCTCTTATGTTGAGTATTTCCGATTAAATTAATCATGGGTTCAGTTGTGGTTAATTTAATTGAGTTTTCTAAATACAAATTCATGTTTCATGTAATTTGTTAATGTCCAAAGAAATCCTTCTTTTCTTGCAAAAGTAAGGTCGCTCTTGTTGTTCTTTCGGGAATGACATTTTATGGAGGAGAGTTCTTATTTGAACTTGTGCTTAATTGCAAAATATTTGCGGGGAGTGCAGCTGTGGAATATTGTAGGAGTTTTCTTGTATCTTTATAAACTCCTTGATGAATGCATTTAGTTTCGACTATATGATTGCATCTAAACAAAGTTGATATGTTTTCTTTTAGTCATGAAGAATCTCTATGATAATTTCATTATGATTCCACTAGTTTTCGTACCTTTGCCAATTTTTATTGACAAAAAGGGGGAGAATTAATGTGTAGTTCACACTACAAATACAATTTACGGATCATTATGTAAGGGGGAGTGGTTTTCATATGAGATGAAGTATTGACTAAGGGGGAGTGATACATATCACCATAGTATTGTTGTCAAAGTTGTGATACAATTGGACTTTGATGCTGTGTAATAATACTATGATACTGTATAACAATACGAAAACATCTTGTTTTTATATATTTTTATAACTACGGATATTCAACAACTATGATGCTGGATTGAACACGTTCTGAATCACTTGAGTACTTGGAAGTGACGAAGATTTCGAGTAATGTTGAAGAACCAAGGAAATCAAGCATTTGGATGAGAAGCTACGAAGTTTATTTATTTTGTAATCCATATGTATTGATAGTTTTGTCGCTAAAATTGACAAAGGTGGAGATTGTTAGAGCACTGCTTGGTCGAACTCGCAAGCGTTTCTATCTCAAGCTTGTTTGTCAAGTTTAGTTGTCAAAACTATAGGTCTTGATTTCTAGTCTACTTATAGCTAAGTCTCGGATTAGGATAGTAAGTGTAGTCGAGCATTAGACTTCACGGAGTTCATCGATCAAAGAAGAAGAACTACTAAAGGGAGCTTATGGAACTTCATCAACAAAAGGTATGTGTAGACTTGAACTCATATATCACTCAAAAGTATATCTACTCTATCTCCTATTTGAGACAAAAGTCGTATAGCTATATAGACTTTGATTATACACATTTGATATTTTGAGCTGAGTTTAACTCGCTTACATATTTCTCGAAATATGTGTTGGTAAGCTTTCGCTTTAACCAAGTTCATCTTATATTCTTGACGAAAATAAAAAGATGATCATGTAAAAATCACTTGGTAACATCTTACATGATTTGTGTGAGACAGTCATTTGATGTAGACTCAGAATATTTCGTATTGATCATTCGATCACTTGAAAATTGCTTTGAAGCTAATAGTTTGTATGAGACAGTTATTGTCGTGTTCTAAGAATGTTTCAATGATTGAAATGGGAGTTTAGAACAATTAACCATGATTGGATATAAAACAGTATGCGTACTTGTATGCTAAACTGTTGCATGTTATTCCAAGTCCAGGAACCATAGTATGCATACCCGTATGCGTACTGGTTGGTTAATGAAAGTCCGGGAACTTAGTATGCATACCCGTTTGGAGGTATGCGTACCCGTTCGCATGCTGGCGAACCCAAACTTAGTCCGACCACTTAGGTATGCGTACCCGTTTGCATACTTGAGTAGGTTATGTTCTAAAATTGGTTTGTTCATGAACTAATACATTTATATATTAAGGAATGCAATCTTTTGCAAACCGTGGCTATAATTTCCATGAATTGATTCATGTGAATCAAAATCGATTTTGCTTCAATTGTGTCTTGTATACTTCTATGAGAATATAAACAATTGAACAAATTTAGAACTAGTTTCATTTGAGTCATTTGAACTAGTTATGGTTAAGATGAATAAAGTTCATATGAAAGTGTTCATATGGCTAACTTCGATTAACTATTGTTGAGCCAACAAGGTGCACACATTTAGGTACAGTTACTCATATCTAAATGAAGTCACTTTTCGTTTGTGTGTAACAAGCTAAGTTCGATCTAACGGTTGAAAGATATTAGCTTGAGTCTAATCAGGTTTTCATCTAACAGTGAATATTGAATGCTTTGCTACCAAGGTAGCATTGGTTGCAAACCCTGATTTGAAGATTATATAAGGGAGAACTCTAGAAACTGGGAAACCTAATCCCCACTCCTCCTGTGTGATACTAGTTGCGACTAGAGTCGATTCTCCTTTAACCTTAGGTTTTTTCCAAAACCCTGTAGGTTAACGACTTGAAGATTTCATTGGGATTGTGAAGCCAGACCCAACTATTTTATCTGTAGTTGTGTGTTCTGATCATGCTGTTTTCTATCGTATTGAGTACTATCTTCTCTAAGATTTGCTCGAGATTTAATCTCCGATAGGCAAGATAAAAAGTAGTCACAAACATCTTCGTCTCATCGTTTGTGATTCTACAATATCTTGCTTCGCTACCATACAATTAAGATTATTGTGAGGTGATTGATATTACTCGGCTGTTCTTGGGGAATATAAGACTGGTGTATCAATTGGTTCATGTTCACCTTGATTTATCAAAAGACAGAACAAAACTCATAGGTATTTCTGTGGAAGACAGATTTATCTATTCAATAGACTTTTCTGTGTGATACAGATTGGTTTATCAAGTCTTCAACTTTGGGTCGTAACAACTCTTAGTTATGGGTGAGATCAGCTAAGGGAATCAAGTGCGAAGAGTCCTGCTGGGATTCATAGGCGTAAGGAACGCGACTGTACCTTGATCAGTGTAAGATTGGTTAGGTCTCGACTACATTCCAGTACAAATTTAACGTGGAGTAGGCTAGCGTCTGTAGCGGCTTAATACAATGTGGTGTTCAAATATGGACTAGGTCCCGGGGTTTTCTGCATTGGCGGTTTCCGCGTTAACAAAATTTCTGGTGTCTGTGTTATTTATTTTCCGCATTATATTTGTTTATATAATTGAAATATCACAGGTTGTTTGTAAGTTCAATCAATTGTGAATCCAACCTTTGGTTGTTGACTGAATTGAGTGACACTTGGATATTGGTTTTTGATACCGTCCAAGTTGTTTCTTATAATAATCAAGATCATAGATTTCTATATGTTTGATTTGCTGATTACATTAAGAAACAGAGATATAGCTTCTGGATATATTTCTTGATTGAGCTCGCTTTATTAGTTGGTGCTCTCAGAATTATATTGGAGTTTGTCCATACAAATTGCCTAAACGAAATATTGGGTGAGGTTTTTAGACCCCGGCTTTTTCAACTAGGTCCCGGGGTTTTTCTGCATTTGCGGTTTCCTCGTAGTAGAACAAAGTCAAGTCATAAGAAGATTATATAGGTGAAAATGAAGGGGTATAACAACTACACCCAATATTTCGTTCGACAATCTGTAGGACTAAACTCCAATATAATTCCGAGAGCACCAACTTAAAAGTGAGACTCAATCAAGAAAGATATCAAAGAGCTTTATCTCTTTCTCAATACAATCAGTAAATCAACTAGATAGAAATAAATGAGACTGATTGATATGAGAATAACTCGGATGGTACCAAAAACCAATAGTCGAGTGTCAATCAAGTTCTATCCAACAGTCAAGGCCGGATTTATCAACTGATTGAACTATGCACAACCTGTGATATTTCAATTATATAAACAAATATAATGCAGAAAAGAAATAACACAGACACCAGAAATTTTGTAAACAAGGAAACCACAAATGTAGAAAAACCCCGGGACCTAGTCCAGATTTGAACACCACACTGTATTAAGCCGCTACAGACTCTAGCCTACTACAAGTTAACTTTGTACTGGAATGTAGTTGATTCCTAACCAAGTCTCACACCGATTAAGGTACAGTCGCGTTCCTTACGCCTCTAGAATCCCAGCAGGACTATGTGCACTTGATTCCCTTAGATGATATTACCCACAACTAAGAGTTGCTACGACCCAAAGTCGAAGACTTATAAAAAAATCTGTCTCCCACAGATATGTCTATTGTTTATTCTGTTTTTGTTTCGTCTTTTGATAAAATCAAGGTGAACAGTAACCAACTAATAATCCGGTCTTATACTCCCGAAGAGCAGCCTAGAAATATTAGTCACCTCACAATAACCTAACTGATTAACAGAAGAAGTTATTGAGGAATCACAAGAGTCTGAGACGAAGAACTATTATGATTAATTTTTTTATATCTTACCTATTGGAGATGATTCTCGAGTAAATATTAGAGAAAATAAAACTCAATACGATAGAACAAGTAAGATCAGAATACGCAACTACAGAGAAAATAGTTGGATCTGGTTCACTAATCCCAAATGAAGTCTTCAAGTCGTTAACCTAATAATGGTTTTGGAAAAACCTAGGTTAAAGGAGAATCGACTCTAGTTTACAACTAGGACACACGAGCGTGTCGGGATTAGGTTTCCCATCTGCTAGAGTTCTCCCTTATATCGTCTTTCAAATCAAGGTTGCTTACAATCAAAGCTAAGAAAGCTTAGTAACAAAGCAATTGATATTCACCGTTAGATGAACTCCTTATTTAAGATTCAAGCTAAGTTTGTTTAGAAACTAAGGAATCAATCTCCACCGTTAGATGATATTAGCTTGATACACACAAATGAAATATTATTATATTTAGATATGGATGACCGTACCCAAACGTGTATATCTTGTTGGCTCAATAATAGTTAATCGAAGTTAGTCATACTAACACTTATAACTTAGGCATATTCATCTAACAATTGTAGATCAAATATGATGATCAATCAATCATGATATATAATCAATTGAATCTAAATGTGTTTCAAGAGAGTTGTTCAAATGTTCATCATCTCATAGGAATATGTATATGAACCATTTGAAACAAAATCGGTTTGGTTTGTAATTGTACAAAGTACTTATACAAGAACCAATTCATGAACATAATGCCACGGTTGGTAAAACTAGTTCACATACCTTAATCATTAAAGTTCCAGGGACTTTAGTTCGCAAAATGAGTTCAAAAACAAAGCTGAGTTCATGAGTATGAAAATCACACTTTACCGATTTTAGAATTGGACCACTGTGTTCGCGAACTGAGTACACGAACAACAGTTCCAGACTTTGGCTTTGTCCAGCCGTTCGCAAACAGGGTACGCGAACAATAATTCCGGACTTGGCCTTCGTCTAGCCATTCGCAAACAGGGTAAGCAAACAACAGTTCCAGACCTTTTCACAGGTAAACCGGTTCGCAAACAATAGTTCCAGACCTTAACTAGACTTCCACAGTGTACATACAAAGTATACATACTATGATACATCCAGGTATCAGTAGTCGTTCTAAATTCTCATTTAATCATTTGAACATTCTTAGAAGACAACAATGGCAGTATTACACATACCACTAGCTTCAAGCAATTTTCAAGTGATTAATCGGTCAATACGAAACTTCCCAAGTTAACATCAAATGACTGTCTCACACAAATCATGTAAGATGTTCAAGGTAATTTTCATATGATCATCTTTAACTTAATATTTTGTTTCCAACAAATAAATTGTTTCCAACTAAACTCGTCAAGTATACGATGAACTTAGCTAAAGGTAAAGGCTTCCAACACATATTTCGAGAAATATATAAGCGAGATAAACTCGGCTGGAAATATCAAATGTGTATAATGTAAAAGTCTATATAACTATACGACTTGGTCTCTTTAGAAGATATAATAGAATAGACTTTTGAGTGATAGATAAGTTTCAGTCCCCAAATATCTTTTGTTGATGAAGTTCCTCCAAACTCTTCAGTAGATCTTCTTCTTCTATTGGTGAACGCCGTGAAGTCTAAAGCTCAATTACACACTTCTATCCTAATCCGAGACATAGCTATAAGTAGACTAAAAATCAAGTATATATTTTTGATAAACTAAACTTGACAAACATGATTGAGATAACAACGCTTGCAAGTTCAACCGAGCAGTGCTCTAAAAATAGGTACACTTGAGCAACCTTAATATGACAAAGAAGAACGTCTTCTGATATTTTTGTGTAATCCTCGTATTCTTAAATCAATAATGAGGATGTACTCATTACTACACTTAAGTAGTGATGGGTTGAGTATGAGACTCATCACTAGTCTCACTAAAGGACACTTCAAAATTATTTGAGTTATGACATAAATGTTGTTTCAGCGATCCTTGAGAATTACTAGCGATTCTGAAAAGATTGAAAAAAAGAGATTTTAAATTACAGTTACCAGACCACTTATCTCTCCAAAAAATTGTCGGCTCTCCAGTTCCAACCGATATTACAATGTTCTTGTAGCATGTGAAACTCAATCTAGAAATTGTAACCCAAGAAGATGTTCTACTTGTCGAGTTGACTTGATGTGGCATAAGTAATCCAAGCGAGTTGTAATATTTTTGCATTAATAAATGTATCCCAAAGACTTTATTTTTCTTCATGATATCTCCAAAGCCATTTACAAAGCAAAAGATGCATTCATTACTTCAACTTTCTTTATACCCATTCCATATTGATCAATTGGCTTATTGATTTGATCCCAAAAAACCCAGTAAATACCTTTTTTCACCATCTTTCTTGCTTAATAAGAACCTTCTCATTTTCTTTTCCAATTGGTCACGAATGCTTTTTGCAGCAGCAAACAGTGAGAAGTAATAAATAGGAAGCCCCGCCAAAAAAAAATTCATTAACACAATCCTTCCTCCTTTTAACAAATTTATTTGCTTCCATATGGACAATCTTTTGTCAAATTTTTCAACCATCGGGTCCCATACATGTTTTGATTTGATTTTTTCACCTGAAGGGAGTCCCAGATATGTAATAGGAAGTTTATCTGTATTAGATTTGAGTTCGGTTTCCCAGTTCTGAAGATCAAGGACATCTCCAATACCAACAAGCCTTGTTTTTGACATGTTAATTTTAAGACCAGAAATTGTTTCAAAGCATTTTACAAGCTTGAAAAGGTTACTTACTTGCAAAATATCAGCTTCGACGAAAGCAATAGTATCATCCGCATATTAGAGGTGCTTAATTGCTTGAATTTAGTTGAAAAAGAGTCCTTCCATGGTAGGAAAAAGAGTAACGGAGACAACAAATCTCCTTGTCAAACTCCTTTCGACAACTTAATGTTACCAAAATGAGCTTCATTGATCATAATGGTTATACAATATAACTTCTTTAAAATAATACTCGATAATATAATATTCTCGTTAACATAATAAAATTTCCTAGTTCCGACTCGGTCCCTTAGTGTTAAAATAATAAATTCGATAAAATCATAAAATAATATATTTCAAAAGTTCACGTTAAGCATTAGTAGGTCTCAAATTATATATAAAATAATAATGCTACTAAGAAAATAAAAATAAATTTCATACATATTAAATTTTCTCAAAATATGATTCAATATTGGCTTGTTTTTCTTTAAAATTAAAATCAAGTTTTATGCCATTCTAATAATTCGTAGTACACTCACCCAAAGTCAAGTCTTTACATTGCAAAAAGAAGTGACAAAGTGTGATCAATATTTGGAGTGTCGTTTTTGTATTGTAATTAGTCAATAGTATAATAATTGTTATAAAATTAGTCGATATAATACTTATAATCTATATTATTATTGAACCTCCAAACTAGGAATTACTCTTTAAAACAATAATATATTACTTAACTCTAAAATAACAATTTATTAAATTATTAATGATATAATATCTCTTTAAAATAATAAATTTTTTTGGTCCCAAACCTATTATTTTATAGAAGTTATACTGTAGATAATATTTTGAAAAAAATTCTGATTTTTTTAGGGTGGAGTTAGTTTTATGATGATTTAAAAAAAAACAATAGGCTTGTTATCGTTATTATTATTATTATTTTTGGTTTGGTTCACGTTTAAGCTGGATTAAGCGATTATTTTTGCTATTTTTTGGCTTTACTTGTCTTGTTGATGAAGCTTTTAAAAAGATAGTTGTTTTTTAAGCTGGAGTAAGCGATTATTTGACTAATAAGAGATAGAAAGATCGGTGTAAAGCTTACATTTCTGCTTTCCTTTTTCATTGTTATTGTCTCAGTGAACGACATTCTGTTTACTTCATATCTCAGTGAGATTACCATCCCTTACTTAATTTATTGTTTGAAAATGCTAGAGTATTAAAATAATCATTTAAGATTATTATTAAATGATTGTATCTTATGTATTGCAGCGTGTGTTGTACATCAATATCAATGTACACCAAGGAGATGAAGTAGAAGCGCAATTTACACAACTGATCGGGTGATGACGGTCTCATTCCACAAGTATGGGATGGAAACGTCTGAGGACAGGGTAAGGATGATGTGGGCGGGGAGGGAGGGAAATACTATTCTCTCAACATTCCTCTAAATGATGGTATCGATGATACAAGCTTCTTAAATTTGTTTCATCCGATAATTGGTGAAGTCATCCGAGTATTTGATCCTAACCAATTATGCTCCAAGTTGGTGCGAACTCTTTATACGGAGACAAGATCGAAAAATTTAATTTATCTATCAAAGGCCATGTTAAGTGCTTGAAGCATCTGATCACCTTCAATATTCCTTTAATTCTATTGGGTGGAGGTGGATATACAATTCAATATTCCTTTAATGAAAAGAAACTAATAGAATGAAAATACAGAAAATTCATTTTTCAAAATGACCGGAGATTACTATCTAAACTTTGTATGTTCATTTATTTTTACTCTACTTTGTATTATATCCGCATAGTAGACAATGATATTCAAATCATATGAAATCAAATCTTGGTATCACCGATTGAGAAAAGCAAAAAAAGATGTTAGTCTTATTTCGTTTTAATTAAGAAGACATTTTCAATAATAATACATTATGGAAGATGATTACCTAAGAAGCTACCAACAACACTAATATGCTTCAAAAAAAAAGTAACAAATCAAAAAGAAGAAACTTCATTTTGAAGTTCTTGTAATAGTTTAATGCAAAGAGACTGGTAAACAAAAGTTTCATCATTTTGGATTGTTCCACACAAAGATCGTAGCATCTTGGAACTTGCAAAATCCGAAGCAATCCAACTCTTGCATGTTACTGAATTTATTTTTATCGATCGTCTTTAAGTGCTATGTAACATTTTTTTATTCGGCTTTCTATTGTAACTCTACTGACAAAATTTTAAAAATAAAAAATAAAAGATAAAACACCATTATCATAATTTTAATGTCCTTATAGTTTGTAGACCATCATTAACGGTTTCTTAAATATTTAAATATATCTCCCACCTCTTTAATTCTAGCCTTTTTGAAAAATTACGAAATCAATAAAAAAAGTCGAATCCAATAATATTAAACCATTAGATGATACATGTAAAACGATTTTGGATGATGTGTTACAAAGTTACTTGATAACATTTTTCAAGTATATTTCGATTTTCTTCTACCATGATTTTAATTACCAGGTAACATACTCCAAATATGTTTCCCATCTTTTATACACATCATGTCATCTTAACAAAATTTGATTTTGATTCAATTGTCTTACTATTCTTAACTTTCCTAACCCAAGTTTGTAAAATAAACATAATTTTGTTATTCAATATATTTGTACTACTATAATTTGTAATGGCTATGATGCATGCGTAAACAAAATCAGAAACCATGGTATACTTTCTGAAGACAGATTGTATCAGAAATGATATCAATTTAGTTTAATCGAGGGTACCTCAAAGTAGCCTCTACTATCTAATTGGTTTGAGCCAAGAATTATTACTTATCGGTACGGTCTAGTCAGAGAGAGAGATGAAGAAAGTAAAATAAAATTATTTTTCACTTCAGTACATGATGCTCATTATTATAACAAGTGGTTCATGCATTTTGACTAACCCTAAAAACCCTAATACCCAACCGTCTAACTGAAAGAGATAAAAAAGAATCACCATCACTTTTGGTAAGAAACGAAATTTGCGAGATGAGAACAACTCTTTTGGAGGAAAAAAGGAAACTGCATTAAAGAGGAGTGTTGGAGTTAATGTATTTTTAGTTATCAAAAATATTAATTCTTGTGTGAACTAAAGAAAGTTAAGGTAGGTATGGGTAGCTTAAACACTCTAGCAAGTTAGTTAACTTAGCTATATGGCTAAACCAAAATAGTCAAGAGAAGTCTATAGTGTAAGAAAATTGTGAAACAGTCAAATGAAGTTAGTAGAAAATCTAATCAATCGGGCAAATTAGTAAATTAGTTAAGAAAGTAAATGAAATATCCAACATAGTAATATCGTATACGTTTAGAGAAGTCTAGATAGTCGGTTGATGTAGGCTACAAATAAACATGTTATAATACATTTGAGATGAATGAGAATTTTAGCACAATACCTAGTATATCGTAACATTATAATTCGCAGTGATGTTATTTACTTAAATACATGTCAAACCTGTTTGAGTTGATTTTCAGACATGGTTAGGTGTTGTTTTCTTAAGAAAATCTAAAACTTGAAAGTTATAGATCCGTCTCTTAGATTTGTAATCTCATTAGAACTGTAACATTCCGAATTATAGTTTGTCAGATACAAACATTATATTAAAATTGTTTGCGTCTTCCTACTAAATTACTAATTAAGTTTTCACAGTTGTTTAAACTGTGACAAGTGCAGAAGTTGTTTGTCAAAATGACTCTCAAGTGTATAACTCTCTGGTAACGATATACCAAATAAGAAAAAGAGAGAAGAAAGACTTGTCGAATCTCTAAGAGATTAAAGAGCATGGGATTATTATTTAGGGACCACCTCATTTAACTGAAACTTAGATGAGAATGTAATTAAGAGGGTTGATTTTGAAAGGTATGATGAACATAAAACTAGAAGGATTTACACATAAAAAATATGATAAACTTGTTGATGATTTAAATAATGATCAATAACAACCAGAAAATGGTATATATTGAATTATGTAAGGACTAAGCACCACCTATGTCATACAATGTCAATATTTTTAATCCTATGACTCAGGAAAACCTTGATACAAATTCAAAAAGCATTTTAGTTGATAAAGGTCTAGTAAGAGATCATATGCTAGAAAATGACCATAAATACAAGTTTGACAAACATTTATCATTGTATTTCCCTGTAGTCATTTTCTAAATATTCGCCCCGAATCTCTAAGATATTAAACTTTGCAACTTAATAGTACCATATTTTACACCAAACATATAAGACCCCGGGTTTTCAGCATGGCGCATTCTCAAAGATCAGCCATGGCTTGAGATGAAGCTTCATCTCAAGTTTTTGTTGTGTTAAGTGGAGCATTGACCTAGATCCAATATAACGCCAACTATGGCACATTCCGAAGGCATATGACAAAAGGCCAATATCGCGCCAAGATGGCGCATTATGTTGGGTATATTGGCCAATATGGCACCAAGAGTGTGCAAGCTATATTGGCGTAGAGCCAATCATGACGCATTATTGCACACTGAGGTAAGCTATATTGGCCAAGAGACAAATCTCGCATCAAATGATGCATTAGGCCAGTTGGGTAGATGGCCTTGAGCAAAGTTAGTGCTAAGATAGAATATTACCATGTCATTGGCCTAGGGTCAATATCGCATCACTGTGTTGCATCAGGCCAGAGTAGGCTGTCTTAGGAAATGTTCATCCATCATGGCCGGACATTGAAATTGACTTATAGGCCAGAACTGAATGTACATGCATCATGGTCGGTTATTCAGAAATACATGGCAACGACCATGAATATTGAATCAAGCACCTCAAAAATGGACTTGGTGAATGTCACTTTGTTCCCCAACTTTAAGTTGTACAAATTTCTTTAAGACATATACAGGGAGGGGTAGTTGGTTGAAGGTGAATATGCATCCCATGCACTAAGTAGGCTTCATAACTTAGATGAAAGATCATAAATGATGCTTACGCCTCATTTGTAGATGCGTAGCCTTGCCAATGGAGCCTATTAAGTATGGTCATTACTATGTCATGCCTCGGACTCAGTAATGCTTAACCTCTGTGCGTTTTGACTGAACGACCTGCACGGACTAGGCCATTACCATTATTGCTTGGACACGACCTTGCAAACGAGTTGGCTTAAGTTGTTGTCCCTTAGAGGATGAACTACGGACAATGCTTAATCCCTTTAGAGTATGGAAGGGTACGTAGGCAGTAGAAATGAGTTACAGCATTGTCAGTCCAGCATTTTTTCGCTCATATCATCTAATTGCGAGATGATTGCGGTATATTGGCCTCTCATATCACCTGGATCAGTATTGCGATGCAAGAGATGATTGTGGCCAAGCTTGATGTGGCAAGTTGCATTTTATTCCTTGAAAGCTCATACTTCCTATCAAGGCATTGGACGTAGGCATGCAACAATGACACATTGAGCATGACCATAAAAGCAAGTTACATCGGTATGCAAGTAGCGGAGCTTGTATAATCCTAAGGAAAGCACAACATGGGCCTAAGGAAAGTACGATATGGGCCTGATTGATGCACTCTTGGCACGAGCAAGACAAGTGCATGCTTTCATCAATGCCTAAGCTAAGTAAATAGTTGTAAATAGGCCTGTAATGAGTTCAAGGCATGTTTTATGCCTAGAAAGGACTCAAAGGCCAGTGATGCATGAAATAATGCATCGACACTAGCCTCAATGGCTTTAAACCCTTCGCAGAACAAGGGTAAGTTGGAACGTTGTGGAAACTAAGTTAGCTGCATCATGTTTGTCGAGCATGCTTGCAAGAGCAAATGAACGTGAATTTTCCTAGTTTTAAGGCCCGATTAGTAGCATCATAGTGGCGTATTGGGGGGTTATGGCATGCGCGCAACTGGCACGCTAGGTTTAATTTTTCGGTCTGTCACAAAGCATCATCAATAAAATCAACTACATTTTAAAGCAAGGTTGTTATTGAAAATTACCTATTCAACATATATTGGTTAAGATGTTTTTGTTTTACACAGATTTAATAGCCCTTATATATTAAAGTGTGAGGATGAATTACAGTCCAACAACCAAAATCTTTCAAAACTTAGTTCATAAATATTGAACAAAAAACTTATTATATGCTATTTTGATTGAGGACGACATTTACTCAAGCACACACAACGATACACAACCATGATCAGGAATGGAGCCAAGCCCATAACAAGGGTTAACAATGGCCTACTTGTTGAGCTAGCTCTCAAGATTAGTAAACTCAAAATTTCCGGGTTCAAAATTCATTTTTACCCATCCTGTTCTTTTTTGCCATCCATTGAAATTTCTAATGTCGTCCCCGCTTGATATCAAAATCCCAGCAGCTTCTGAGGCCTATCATGATCACCATTTCCATCTTTCACACGTTGATGTTAAAGCATGTCCACCAGTTTTTTTTTTTTTTGCTCTCTCCACTCTAGCGATTAGGTTTTAGGAAGAAAAAAAACCTCCAAGCGGTGCTCTTCTTCTCTGCTCAGATCTGCTCGTTCTTGAGCGGATATGGGCAGATTTCTCTTTTTTAATCAGTATTTCTTCTAACTATAGTTAGATTTCAGAGTTTAGCTTAGTTGAATTAGTTTATTTTCCTTATGGTTTTCACTTGCTTTTCAGCAAGTTCTCTGTCCTTTAATGTTGCTTCTTATCTTCCCTTCAACGGTTTTTCTTTTCTTTTTTGCTTTTGGAGCAATTCTTCTTCGTATTAATGGCTGGTTTTGGTTAGGGTTGTTGGATGTTCAGTTCAGGGGTGAAGAAATCCGTCTGGAGGTCTCTTCTACAACTTCAAAAAACATGGTCTTATCACTCTTCTGATCAAGAAGTCCATCTTATTGCAGAATATTACAATCAAACAAAATGGTTGGCGTGAGTGCCGAGAACCATCCTCTCTCCGATTCAATCGTCTCTTTTCTCGCACGTGTATTTGATCTATACATATGTTCCTTCTCTTTCTTTTGTTGGAACTTTTGTTCCGTATCTTTTACTATATGTTTTTATTTTTCTTTGGTATCTTTGATCCTGATGATGTTATTAAAATTAGATCTCTTAGAATAAATACCAGTAAAAAGGATAATATTATGTGGAGTCACACTAAGAATGGTGTTTTCTCTGTCAAGACAGCATATAAGGTGTATGCGAATGATTTTAGTTCTGTTGAAGTGGTTTCTTTTTGGAAAAAAGTATGGACATTAGAGTGTCTTCCGAAAATAAAATTTTCTATGTGGAAAAGTCTTTACACAAATGCTGCCAGTAAATTCTACCCTAAAGCTCTATAATCCTGAAGTTGATGATTACTGCCCAATGTGTAAAAATGAAGTTGAATCTGTTGTGCATCTGTTTATTCTTTGTCCTGTTGCATCCCATATTTGGTTTGCACTTTCTCTCCAACACCTGATTGCTTTGGATTTAAATTGGATAGAGGATATATTTCAATGCTGGTTTGATAAAGATTTAGGGAATTCTCCTTATGTAGTAAATTGGCCAAGTATAGGCGCTATAGTAATGTGGTGTATTTGGAAGGTGAGATGTGATGTGGTCTTTAGAAATGCATCGATAAATTTAGATAGAGTAATTTTAGATACTAAAAGAATGATCAATACTTATGTTGTGTCTCCTCAGACTTCGATATTCATTAGAATGGATGTTAAAACCTCGTCTCAGGTGGTTGATTATGTTATGTTTATTGATGGTTCCATCAAGAATTTTAACATCGGCGTGGGAATGAATCTCTGTGATAATGCAGGAAGAGTAAAGGGTTCTAGAACGGGCTTTGGGCTAATTTTGGCAATTTCCTGGGCTAAGGAGTTGAATCTGTCTAAAATTCTGTTTGTAAGTGACTGTCTTTTGCTGGTGGACTATGTTAATGGAGGCAATGTTGTAGTGGATTGGAGATGTAGTGATCTACTGGAAGAATGTCAGATTTCTTTTTCAAGTGATTTATGTTTTAAGTTTGTGTATACTAAGCGCACTAAAAATAAGCTAGCAGACCGGCTTGCACGCCGAGCTAGAAAACTCAGTTTGAAAGATCTTTGGGTTTCTTTTCCTCCTTTTCTGGACAGTGAGCCCATAATTGATGTTTGTAATTTCCTTCTTTATTAATGCAATGATGTGTTTCTCAGGAAGAAAAAAAAAAAATCTTGATGTAACCCTATAATTAGCCATCAATGAAAAGGAATCCTCTGTTTATAAAAAAACAAATAAAAAATGATCACCATCTCCATCGACCAAAGACAACTCGCGTTCGAAAGGGAAAAGAAAATAAGCACCAAGCAGACATAATAAACCTGTGACCGAGGCTCTATGTATTATAGGTAGCCATGTGGGCAGCCACGTGTCGAGTTGGTGTCTTCAGTTGCCATGCATTGCAGGCTATGAATAGCCTTCGTGGATGAGCTGTGTGTGCCTTTTGTCTTTCTCTCCTTTGTATTTTGTATTAGTATTTAATTTGGTGTTACTTCAGGTACTCTATCTCCATGTAATGTGTTGGAAGCAACCATCATCTAGCCGTTGTTTCCCAATGTCAACTTCTTTATCATTGACTTGTACAGAAATGGACGATCTGGAGAGTTGTTGCAGTACGGGGTTTAAATACCTTCCAAATTGTGGGGTGTACGATCTTCTCATTCCAATACGACAATCTGACTGTCTCAATCGGCAGAGTCCAATCAGCAGCAGTTTGCAACCAATATATGACTCGGTATGTCTCAAGGTTTGACTTGGAAGTACATACGCCGGAAGGTTTGTAAGTTGGACGTTTTAACGGTAGCACAACAGTTGGATTGGATCAACAGTAAATAGTCCGGCTAGTTGGATTTGCTTGGAGGAGTTTGGCCCAGTTGTGCTGCATTAAAAAAAAATAGGTTACTCCCTCCGTTTCCAAAAGACATTCCGGATTGACTTTGTCAAGATATTAAGGAGACTATGGTAGTTTACATTCCCACCCTTAATTACTTGACTAATTTATTTCAATAAATATGTTAGTAGTAAAAACTAACAAAAATTGTATTGGGATTGTAAATAAAAAATAAAATAAAGGAAACTAAAACATATCGATTTATAGAAACAATATCAATAAAGATTGTATACTTATGGAGTATAACCTTAATAAAAAATTTAATTTGGAACATACATATATCGTTTTTAAAAGAATATATTTTTTTTCTTAATTATACATATTTTATTAATATTTTAGATTGGGTCTCATTAAAATAGAAATTATGAATATAAAATTTAAGGATATGTTAGAGAGTTCATTGGAAAAATATGACTATAAACACAAGCTGGACACATTTATGGAATAGAGGACGGGCTTTCAGAAACAGAGGGAGTAAAAAATAAAACAAAAAAATCAGATTAGTGTAAAGATAACCGGATAAAACCTGTCTGCTTATATTATTTTTTTCCGATACCCTAATTCTTTCTCATCGGAGAGCTTGTTCTTTTGGTTTCCGGGTAGGTTTTTTCTCCTCTTTTACTTCTTCTACCCATTCAATATTTTTATGCACATTGTTACTCAGAACTGTTCAGTCAATTGTTTTTATTTTTTATCTGACTCTCAAAACGGCCGTAGCTCTCAAAACCTTGACTTTTAGACTCCCACGTCATATTACTGCAGATTTCTTCTCTCTTCTGTCTAACCAGAGACGACCCAAAATTTTCATTCATCATAAGAATCAAATTTTAGTACTAAATCATTCAGTTTTCCAAAGACACAGGTTTGTGTCTGTATACTAAAGACTGTCCTTTTGTTTTCTCTTTATTCTTCTTCTTCTTCTTCCCCAGGTCCCTCGTCTGTTTCCTTTTATTCTTCTTCTTCTTTGTACTTGTTTTTTTCACTCTTAATTGATTCTTTTTATTCTTTTTCTTTGTTGCAGGGGCTTTAATCACTAAAGATGTGCTTATTATAAGCTTTTAGCTTTCACTTTTAATTTGTTGACATCTCGTAATTCTGCCTGACAACTCTTCTTCTTACACTGGTTCTTCATCAATTCTTTGCTCATACTCCATCTCTTTATACAGATTCTCCCCCCTTTACTGTAAGTATGATGAAATTCGGGTTTTTGCATAATTTTTAATTTTTAAGAATTGATTAGGAATAATTCAGTGAATTGGTATGATTTTTGGTGTTTGACTTGAATTAGTGTTATGATCAAACTGGGTTTCCTTTAGAATTTGCTTTTGTGTATGAAAGATCAAAACTTTGTATGGGTTTCTATTTTTGGCAGGAACAAACAAGAAGAACAATGTATAACAACTCCAATTCAGCTTCTGATGCTTTTGAATTTGAACTATTTGAGGGAGACCCAGAGAATCTAAAGACTGTAGTAGCAACAGCACCAAATCGGATTAGCAGTCCATGGATTGATTCTTCTGCATTGAAACTTAAGCATAGGATTGGGCGTGGTCCATTTGGTGATGTTTGGTTAGCGACTCATCATCGTTCAACTGAAGATTATGATGAGCATCATGAAGTTGCTGTCAAAATGCTTCATCCTGTCAAGGAAGATTACATGCAGGCTGTAGTGAATAGGTTTCAAAATCTATTTTCTACTTACCAAGGGATACAAAGTGTTTGTAGGCTTCATGGTATCTCAATCACCAATGGGAAGGTAGTCAACTTTCTTCATATTAGTTTTTGTTATTCCCGGTTTTTTATATGTTTTGATGAGTGTAAATGTACGTTAGCTTAACATCTTATGTAATAATTTGTTGTGGATTGTCATGTACTTCTAGATATGCATTGTCATGAAGTTTTATGAGGGATCTGTAGGAGACAGAATGGCACGTCTTAAAGGGGGCAAACTTCCATTACCCGATGTTTTGAGGTGATGTTCAACTTGATAAATGACAAATTCCGTCTCTAACCTATGTTTAGGTAGGTTTTAGATTTTTCTTAATTGTTAGTGTATTTTGTTGTCAACAGGTATGGAATTGAATTGGCTCAAGGGATTCGAGAACTTCACTTGAAAGGAATCCTTGTTCTTAATCTCAAGCCGTGTAACTTCCTATTAAATGAAAATGACCAAGTATTTCTTGGAGATATGGGAATCCCATCACTGCTGCTTGGTATTCCTCTTCCCACTCCAGATATGGCTTTAAGGCTTGGAACTCCAAATTACATGGCTCCTGAACAATGGGAGCCAGATGTTAGAGGTCCAATATCTTTTGAGACGGATTCATGGGGATTTGGGTGCAGCATTGTGGAGATGGTGAGTGGCGTTCAACCTTGGTGTGGGAGATCGGTGGAGGAGATCTTTCGGTCAGTCGTCATAAAGCAAGAAAAACCACATCTTCCTATTGGTTTGCCTCCTGCACTGGAAAATGTTCTCCGTGGTTGCTTTGAGTATGACTTCAGGAAACGCCCCTTGATGGTCAATTTGCTAGAAGCTTTTAAAAGGTAAATTTCACCTTTAATCTTTTCTTGCATAGAGTCTCTAAACAAGTGCAGAAGTTTCTCATAGATCCGACTCTTTTTTATGTGCCATAGAACATTTGTCGTTTTTTGTTGCTAATTTTATCCATGATGATGTCATAGATCTTATTTTAGAGGACGTGATAAGATCTATAAGGGTGCTGTCCTACTTATAAGTTGATGCAGTTGTTTGATTTGTTCAATCTTCCTACTTACATTTGTCCGCTTGGGTTTTGTTATAGCGGTAGACATTGATTCTACCTTAGTAGCATTGCAATTTACTGGGTGGAGGACAACAGATGACACCAGAGCAATAGGTCTTTAGCGTTATATCGCACGTGTGTTATATAATTGTTACCTTGTTTCGTTTTTGCACTCTCTTCTGTTACCAAAAAATACGTGTCAGTACCATGGTTTTGTCCTGTCTATGCTCATGTGCATCATGCTGCAATTTTTCCTTTTTCCCTTTACTTGTTCTATTGCAAACCCATCTTGAGAAAACAGTTGTCAAATGAGTTCCCTGGACTTGTCAAGGTGCTTTCGCAGTTGCTTGTTTTGTACGTCCTATGACTATGAGGAATGCTATGAAGTATGCATTTTGTGTCAGTATATAAATGTTTAAGTACTTCTTTGAAGAAGAAAATGAATCTGATTGTGAGTATGAACTATTTAGTGACCAACGGTTTGTTTGTGATAATATAGAATCCCTTTCTTTGTAAACTAGTTCCCAGCTTATTTCCTCACATGCTAAACCCATTCTACAAATGTACTGTTTGCAGCATATTTATGTACTTCTATCTGCAGATGTTGCTTCTAAAACCAACAAACTAATTATGCTGACTCGGTTGGTCTATGCAGCTCTCTGAATGCTGTTTACGATGATGTGAGCTGGATTGGTCTCGGAAACAAGGTACTGGTAGATAAAGTAACTGGGATTGGATATACTGAGTGGCTACTCTCAAAGGATCAGCTCCAAATAGGTGACACTGTACGTTCTCGTAAGCCACCAAATTCATGCAAAGTTGAAAACATGAATGTCCCAGAAGGAACTATAGTTGGTTTAGAAACCGATGGATTTCTTCTTGTGAGAGTCCATGGAATTCACGATCCTTTACGGATTCATTCATCAACCCTAGAGAGGGTAACACTTGGATTGGCAGCTGGAGACTGGGTTCGTGTAAAGAAAGAAAATAATAAACATTCACCTGTTGGGATTCTTCATTCCATCGAAAGAGATGGAACAGTGGCTGTTGGATTTATAGGAGTGGAAACCCTTTGGAAGGGACATTCGTCAGAGCTCCAAATGGCAGAATCTTACTGTGTTGGTCAGTTTGTGAAGCTGAAAGAGAATATACTGAGCCCTCGGTTTGAGTGGCCTGAGAAACGGGGAAATGAATGTTTCACTGGAAGGATATCCCAGATTCTACCAAATGGGTGTCTTGTTGTTAAGTTCCCTGGAAGATTTGTTTTTAAGGAAGCATTTAAAACCTACCTTGCTGATCCAGCTGAAGTTGAATTAGTGTCGTTCAAAACATGTACTGGGGTTGTAAAGAAGTACCAGCATCTTGAGGCCTTCCACTGGGCAGTGAGGCCCCTTATTTTCTCCCTGGGACTTTTTACTGCAATGAGATTGGGTATGTTTGTTGGAAGGAAAGTTGGAAGGTCAAAGAGGAAGACGGATCAGAGGAAGAAGGACCAGACTATACCAGTGGAGGTTGGTGATCGGCAAAATCAGGATGCCCAGACAGGTGGGAAAGGTTGGAAGGTCACTAATATTCTCTTTCGAGAATGATTCCGTCCAAGTAACTTAAGAATCTTAGCTTACCGAGCCTACTTGGAGAAATCCGAAATGTAGTTCGTTTAAGCTGCCATATATTCTCCAAATTACGCTAGAAATACTGAAGTAGAATTACTTTAAAAAATGAGCAGCCGTATGATCAAGTACATATTACTGCATAAATGGTTATGGGTTGTTCATAAGATCTAATTTTACAGTGTATATATGGTGATACAGTTTCCCCTTTTCCAGTTAAATTTCTGTTTCTGTAAATACTGCGTTTTCACTTTGATGTTTCTCAATAGTAAGATCTATGGATGTCTTCAAAACCATAAACCCTTTTTAAATGTGCTTTGTTATGCTACGCTGTACAGAGGTAAAACCAATTGTTCAATTATGGAACATGGAGGGATGATGAGTGAGCTTCACTATAAAAAATAACAGAAAAAACATGAGCAAAATTCTTTGCACCTGCCTGCCTAAGTTTTAAGTACAAAAGTTCGGTCAGATATCTACAAGACTGATCAAGAACTGTAATATTACTTTCTAGTTTGTAGAACCATCAAGTATTCCTGCATCCTTTACAAGTTGTTCTGTCAAATTAGAGAGTCGGGCAATTTCATATTCTGCTTCTGAAAGACGCTCTTCCCTCTCTTGAACAAGTAATACTTCCGGGAAGATATCATCAATGTTTGCCTGTGCTGTAATGTTAGCTTTGTCCAGTAGCTCACCACTCATGTCAGCAAGCTTTTGAAGCGCGGTAGTTGCAGCTTCCACTTCTAGCTGGGCTGCTTCAAGCTGAAGCCTCTCAATTGCTAGGTCCCCTATGGTTTTGTCCCCAATTTTCTCCTGTGCAAGCTCATACAGTTTCCTCAGGCCATTAGCATCGTCCACCATTTCTTCCTTCATCCTGCTCAGCTCCCCTTCCTTGTCATCCAGTCTGTCAATAACTGTTTTCAGCTTCTCATCCTTTACAAGCAAAGCCCTATGTGTAGCGAGAACCTCCATTTCTTTCTCTCTCAAGCTTTCCTTGGTCATCTCAAGCTCAGTTTCCAACTGTTTCATCTCCCTCCTGGAAATCTGTATTGGTTTCTCGATTGCTTTCAGTAGTAAATGATTCATCCCTGACAATTGGATTTCCTCTTCCAATGGAAAGCTTGCTGAACCATCATATCCTTCTTCATCTTCCTTCATAGAGTGAACCAACTTGTTTGTTAAGTCAGAGATCCTTTCCACAACACTAGCAGCTTCTGAGTACTTCAGCTTTGTGTCATTGAGTTCAGATTGTATCGCATCAACTTCCTTATCTTTATCCTGTAACTCCGTCCTGGTTTGGATAAGCTGTTCCTCTCTGCTGGTTAAGAGCCTCTTCAATTCTGCAATATCAAGAT
Source organism: Papaver somniferum (assembly GCF_003573695.1). NCBI lineage: Eukaryota > Viridiplantae > Streptophyta > Magnoliopsida > Ranunculales > Papaveraceae > Papaver > Papaver somniferum. The sequence continues at coordinate 134,156,567 of NC_039362.1, read as the reverse complement.
TTAGTTCCTCCAAGTTTTGCCGTGCATGGAGAAGATCAGTATCCCTCTCTTGTAAAATAAGTTGGCTGGAAGTCCACTCAGATTTTAGATGCTGAAGTTGAAGCCTGGCCTCCACTAGTTCTGACTCTTTAACACGTAGGAGATTTTGCGTCTCTTCAAATTTAGAAGTGTTTTGTTCTAGCTTAGTCTGAATAGAAATAATCTCCTGGTTTGCCAATTCAAGAGAAGACCTCTCTTTATTCAACTCCTCTTGTAACTGTGTTATCAACTCCTCGTCCAGATTCAAGTCCCGCTTAACCTCTTTATTTCGATTCTTTGCAAGGTCAATACCTGCTCGCTCGCTTTCTACTTCTACTTGTGCATTTTCCAAATTCTTCAAGTAAGATATCATAAAACTCTTTTGTTTCTTCAATTCTTCCAATTGGTTTTCAAGTCGGTTCCCCTGCTCTTCCATTTTCTTCCGGGAAGATGCCAAAGACTTCTGCGAAGAAACTAGCTCAGATTTCACATTGACAAGAAGCTTCCTCACTCTCTTGAAATCTTCGAATGTTTCATTAGTTTCGGCAAAATTTCTGTGTGCATTTTCCGCCAGGTATTGTAGTTCTTCTTTTGCTGATAACCACTCCAAAGTCCGCTTTTGTAAATGTTCTTCCGCAAGTTCCAGTCTTCCTCTCTCAAGTTCCCTCATCTTAATCGACTCTTGTAGCTCAAGTTTCTTTGCATTAACTATGTTGTGAAGCTCTTGGACCTCGAGACCTTGTCTCTTGATTACCTCAGTAGCTTCATTTAGGAGCTGAATCCTGGAGTTCAGTTCTGAACCCATCAATGTAACCTCCTCAGTCTTTTGAGTTAACTCATTTCTCATCTTATCGAGTTCGTCTTCCTTCAAAGAGAGTGCAGATTTTGCAGCACTAAGATGTCGGTCCTTCTCCTTGACTGTAAGTTTAAGATCTTCTATCTGCCTGGCTTGAGAGGCTAGATTGAGATTAGCCCGCTTCAAGTCCTCTTCAATTTTTTCCTGTTTGGACCGAGCTGCAGCAATTTCTTCTTCTTGACGTTCCAACTCTACTTTTGCCCGGTTAACTTCTTCATCTTCCAACAGCAACATACTCTCAGCTTTCTTGAGATCTTCTTCCTTCTTTAGTAATACTTCTAAGGCAGCTTGAAGGTCTAATTCAATGGTTTCAAGAGTAAGCCCTAAATCAATCCCCTCAGTAGTGTTAGAAGCTCTGCTTATCTGTTCTTCCAGCTTTTGTGTCTGCGCAAACAATGTCTCCAGAAGAAACCTCACAGGTTTGGTCGATCCTTCATCAGAGGTACCAATGTTCAGCATTCTATTATCCAATATCGACCTTATCATCTTCAGGGATTGCCTTTTCTTCTTTTGAACTCCCACAACACCGAAATAATTCGGTTTCTCGTTGAACTTTAGAGACCATATCTGCAGAAAATAGCATACCATTTTAACCGTTATATTGGTTACAACAAACTAATCCAATGAAACCATAAGAGCAGGCAGCTCAATGAAAATTTCTCCGAAATTGACAAGAAGGAGCACAAACTGCTAGGCCAACTGCCCTAAGTAGCAATTTGTACAAAATGAATAGATAGTACACATATAATCCAAGCTTCCCTGATGGGCTCAGTTGCTTTGAGTCTATAACGATTTCGAACCAGTAAAATCAAATCTACCTTAGAGCCTGCTAGTGCAAAAAGATTTGCATCCTATTGAGTATTATCAAATGCAATATGTAGGTTTTACTTCTATCAAGAAAAACCGAAAATGAAATTCCGAATCTATGAATGATAGTACAGGACAAACATCAAACACCTATCTGCTACAAACCATACACGTTAACAATACAATCTTGATTAGGTTTTTCAAGATAAAGAATGTTACAGATTAATAAAACCTAATTAACAACAAAATTACTCATGTAATCACAACAAGCAAGAATCAAACAACATTAGGGTTCTCCTAGATTGTCATTCTAATTAGACACCTAAATCTTCAAGATTAGCTCAAATCACTCACCAAAAACAAGTTCTTGAACCTTCATATTATAAAATTACAAACAAGTAAAAACACAGATTTCTTGAAAAATGTAAAGAAGACGAAATGAATCAACTTTCTGAAAAAATAGAAGAAAATTTGAGAGAATAATGATACCTTCGAAGGTCTTTGAGAAGAAGAAGTGTTGGGAAGGTTAAGATGAAAAACAGGAGATGAGATTTCCATGGTCATCATCATCGTAATATTATTAATAATCTCATCATCACCATCATCGTTACCTTGAGATACATAGAGGAGAAAGGAGAGATTTCTTGAAGGTGGAGAAAGGGATTCTCTTTTGGAGGGAAAGAAATCCTTTTTACAGGGAGAAAGAAAAAAGAAGAAGGAGAAATGGAAGTCACGGTTTATGTGGTGGTTTACTGTTGAATTAATGAATGCTTCAAATTTGGTAATAAGAAACAACTGAATACTGAAATAGAAAACCCTCAAATTACTCCATTTAGAATCTTCTTTAGACTCACTTTATGGTGCTTCTGTGTCATCCCATCCAGAGACACTGACTTCAAATTGGCCGTGTCGACATTTCAAGGCTATTGCTAATGAGAATGTTTTACTGTATTTTATACGGATTTGGTAATTTCTCCTGAAATTAGATATCCCATTTGCAGTCGTGAAATGTTCGTGCATTTGTAATGACCTTGTCTTTTAATTACTGATATTCGAGTCAGTTTGAATGGATACATACGAGTTTTTCATCCATTGAAGATCAAGACCTTGTTTGTTTTTTCCTGACGACTCGAGTGATATCACCTGGCCTGAATCATCTTAATCTGACTCAATATGCTTGTATAATTTCTTGACTCAAATGGGCCAGTGACTTGGTCCCATGAGTTATTGGTACTTAATTCCTTGATTCAAATGGATTCGAGTCATGGTTAGGTCTGAGTCAGATCTGACTTACAATAAAAAAATAAACAATCCAAGTCAGGAACCGAGTCAGATTCAGATACCGAATCAGCAAAAAAACAAACACACTCTAACACATTTTAGAATGAATTGGAGAGCCGTGAGCACTAGAAAAGCTTGCACTTATATCCAGATGAATTTTTATTAGGTTAAAGGTATTTTGATAAGTATATTTTAACACAAAAAATGTTAGAATGACTTGAAAATAAAAAATAAAATATTATCATTTTTCATTTTAGCTTAAAATGAAAAAGTGCAAAAGTATTTCTTTTCCACAAACCGAGACAATAACATTCTGGTGAATCAAACTTCTGAAAACTACTTGTGTTTCTAGAGATAATTCTGGTTCCCAAACATGCTACTATGATCATTTTTGTTCACTCTACAACTTCGTTTGTTCGTTGTAATGTTGTCACCCAATAGAAAGATAATTTACGAGGATACAATTTACAAATGTACAAGGGTGCCTCTAAAAAACAAGTACTTTTGGTTTGCCTTTCGGAGATCCCCACAATGTGTACGAAGCTGAGGTCTGAGAGAGGTAGGGTAAGCTATACAAATGCCAAGTATGGGCGAACAAGGAAGAATACAAATAACAAGTTGTGTGTCTTCTCAATTTTGATTTTGTTTGTCTGGATCAAGTTTTGGATCTATTGCCATCTCTACTCTATTCCAGTAATTTCTATCCGCATCATTACTGTTCTTTTGCTTTTTATGTCGACCTTAAATATTCATTTTCATGGTTCTGGATTTCTGTCGACCTGACCATATGCTGTTGGGTGCAACAATCAAAAACAAAGAAAAATCAAATAAGCAAAAGTTATTGATACTTAGCTCCTTTATAATGGAATTGATCGATTGACGAAACGAACGAGCTTCTCATATCTCCACAACAGCAACAAGGCAAAACTTTGGAAAAACAGAGTGAGTCACGTGTTCAACACGTTGCCCTTAAGACATTAGCGCCCGGCTACACTCAAGAGTGATGCTATAGCCCTCACAGGACGGATATCTCCAGGATAAAACATCCTACTACACCTACTACTAGCATATGTAGTAGATGCTCAACTTGAGCTTGGCAACTCCGAAAAAACCGTTAAGGAAAATCGTGAACTCTTAAGAAACGCTATAAAATATTTTTCCTTAGGGGTCCCTCTAAAATATAGAGCAACCCCTTTCCCATAGATTTTACAAAAGTAGTGAATTTCTTTATATAATTGACAAATACAACTAAAGAAGAAAAACTCCCCGATGTGGGACTAAAAGCTTTATATAGTTTCTTAAAACTACTAAAAATTGGAAACTCCACGATGTGGGACTAAAAAGTTTCATTCACAAAATAAAACAATAAATTATAATTTTTTATTAAAACTTTAAAAAATTATTTTTTTATTAATCGTTTTCCAACAATCCCCCACATGAATGAAAACTCAATAAAACATGAAAACACAGATAGATCTTGGTAAAAACATCCCAACCTCACGATCCAAACAGACTGATCGTGCAAGTGTTGAAATCATACTAGTCATTTCTACGTCCTCTCCCTCACACAAAAGTGTGTTGACCCCAGGGTCATACTATGGATTGCATAAATCATAATAGTATTGAGAGCTTTCATCTTTAATTCTCACATGGTGAGACTATAGGTATCTTTCACCAAAGTGAAAAAGCATGAACTAGTGAACCCTTAGTGACCTTTAGGTCCTAAGTTCCAGTAATACCAAAACCATCAAAATGAAAATCACATAAAAAACGCAGGAAATACCATTTTAGGCAGAGGTGTCCATGAGGTCTTGAACCTTTGCTTAGTGAGATATTACCAGAATTACTTGCTAGAGACAGTGAACTATGTCTTGAACTGCTAGCATTTGATGTAATTCGTGATAACAACCACGGGTGATATCTCCAAGATTGCTGCCAAGCTCGTGCCGTTTTGTCCGTTTTGGCCCTGGACGTATCCTGTTTCTCAGAATGCTCTAGAGAATCAGCTCATATTCTCACAGGAAGCGACCCACTTCCTCATTCAGATAGGTGAGTTTCCATAAAGAGTGTTACTGCTACACCCCACTTCAATCTTAAATTGAAACTATAGAACTCATTAAGACTTATTAAAAAGTCATCCTCCACATGCAGTCACACTATCACGTCTACACCATAGGGAAGGGACAGAGAATGAAAATCTCTGATAGTGTTTACCTTTACCCACCACAAATTAGTTGTCTCATTCGAAACCTTGATCATGGGATCTCCAGTCAGCAAGGTTGAGTATCCTTCATGGCAAGTTTAATATATGAGCTTAAGCCCCAACCCCCTCGATGCATTTTTAACTATCTCTTTGTACAAACCTTTCGTCAAAGATTGCGCGATATTCTCCTTGGACTTTATCCAATCAATGGAAATAACGCCGATTGAGATTAGTTATTTCTTAGCTTTAACTATTATAGCTTGGCTAACACAATGTATAGATATAGCTGGCACAGGCCTATGCCAAAGAGGAATGTCTTCTAAAATCATCTTAGGCACTCGGCCCCCTCTCATGCTTTATCTAACGCAATACTCTCAGATTCCATAATGAATTGAGCGATATGTTTGTTTGGAAATCTTCCAACAACAAACCCACATGTTAGAGTGAAACCATATCCACTCGTAGACTTAGACTCCTCTGAGTCAACTATCCAGTTTGCATCATAAAGTCCCAAGGACAACAAGATACCTTTCATAAATCAAAAGAGTATTTTAGGTACCATAATACTCTACTCAGTGCATCTGAATTCTCTTGCTCTGGACTACAATTATATCCACTTAACTTACTCACAATATAGGCAATGTCTGGACTCTTACAGTTCATTAAATTCATCAGACATCCTATAACTTTTGAGTATTCAAGTTAAGATACTCCACTACCCTTATTTTTCTTGAGACTACAAGAATAATCGTACGAAGTACAAGCAGGTTTACAATCAGACTGATTGTATCTCTTAAGCACAACTCAACATAATGAGAACGACTAAGACTTATAAATGTTTGATTATATTCTAATCCTCATCCCTAAGATTACATCAAAAGGGCCCAAGTCTTTCAAGTCAATGTTCTCATTCAGTGCATGTTTTTAGTGGAATTGATCACATCTATGTTTGTATCAAGCATATCATCAACATACAAGCATACAATTACACAGACATCCTTAACAAGTTACTTGTAGCATACTTGTCAGATTCATTAATTTAAATCCACTATCCATTATCACATGATTAAATTTTCCATGTCACTGTTTACGTGCTTATTTGAAAACCATACAAAGATTTTTCAAATTACAAACTTTGTATTCACAACCTTTCACTACAAAGTCTTCAGGTTGATCTATGTAAATTTCTTTACCTAATTCACGGTTTTAGAAAAAGCTGTCTTAACATCCATCTGATGTATCTCTACGTTCTTTATGGCAGCAATAACAATTAGTATCTCAACGGAAGTAATTTCCGTCACAATTGAATTAGAATCAAGGAAATCTACACCTTCTTTTAGTTTATAGCCTTTAGCTACCAACTTAGCTTAATATTTTTCCACAGTTTCATCTACCTATCGTTTCCTCTTAAAGACTCATTTACATCCCATGGTCTTACAACCTGGAGGTAAACTAGCAAGCTCCCAAGTCTGGTTCCAACGGACTGAGTCCATTTCACTAAATGAAGCTTCTTACCAGAATGGGGTTTCAGTAGATATTAAGGCTTCTTTACAAGTCTGTGGCTCAGACTAAGCTAGGCATGTTATGAAGTCGGTTTCATAAGAAGTCTCAAGTCTAATTATTTTACTTCTCTTAGGCTCAACATCAACTTCATCTTCCTTTAAAATAAGTTCTGACTATTTGAAGATAAATCTAGGGGATCAACAACACATCTCTAATGAGGTACAGGTTTAGAATAAACATGTTCAAAGAACTCAGCATCCCTAGATTCCGTAATAATATTCACACCAATGTCAGAAAAAATCAGAACACACAACCAAAAATCTATTTGTAGAAGTATACTCAATATACCCTATACGAAAACACAATCAACATTTTTGGTTTCAATCTAGTTCTTTTAGGAAGAGGAATTACAATCTTAGTCAAACGCCCCCACACTTTGACACATTCATAAGAAGGTCATCTACCGTTCCATAAACCATATGGAGTTTCATCTGATTCTTAAAAGGGTACTTTATTCAGGATATACTAGTTAAGAGGACTGCCTCCCCCCACAAGGCCGCAGGTAATCCTGAACTAATCAACATGGAAATTATCATCTCCTTAAGGATACGGTTGTTATGTTCAAGGCTTCTAATTGGTTTCCAACTTCAAGTTTATACATCTTAAGGCTTCTAAGGCGTCATCCTTATCCTAAGCAAGTATACAAGATAGTACCTCGTACAATCATCTACGGAAGTTATAACCATCTTTTACCACAGTGGTTTTGGGTTGAACTCATGTCAACTAGGCCTAACTGAATTAATTCTAAAGGCTTAGAATTACTCTGAACATTTGTGCTAAAAGATTTTATAGCATATTTTGATTCTTCACAGATTTCACTTTTGTGTTCAAAATCCAACTAAATTTGGGTACGAACCTATGCTAGCCAGTTAAGCATTGACTTATAAGTTTTGGTTCCAATCTACCACGTAAAACACTCACACAAAGATATCACAAGAATCAACTACGTTCACATCATCAGTTTTTCCGTTAAGCTTATATAGACCCAAAGTCCTATAACTCTTGCTTAAAAAATCACTGCCTAGTTACAACAAGTTTTCCAGATTCAATTAAGATCTTAAATATTTTTCCATCTACAACAGAACAAGATACAAGATTTTCGCATAAGCTCGGAACATGAAAACTTCATTCAATGTGAGAATATTACAGATATGAGCTTCTGCTCGACCTTTTCCTTTTGTGCAACCTCTATTGCATATGAGTTACTCAATAGAGTTTCTCGACATCCCCTATCCTATGATAGGAGGTGAACAGGTCTCTGTTTCAACAAACATTCTTGGTGGCTCCAGAGTCCACCTACTGGTCTCTCACATTGGTTATTAAAATAACTTCCGACATCATGCCACCAAACTCGTTCTAGTTTGTTTCAACTAAATTAGCATTAACTTTCTACTTATTAAGGTTTTTATGTTGTCTACAATTTACTGCCGCGTGGCCAGAAATTTTACAAACATAACACTCACCCTTAACTAAAGTAATTCCGGATTCAGGTTTACGAAATATACCTTTATAATGAAGACCATGCTTAGAGTTGCGTTCGATGTTCTCACCTTTGCCATCTTTGGAAGATTTGTTTCCAACCACATGCGGCTATTAGCCATGTCCCTCGGAGATGACACCTCCTTTTATTCACAAATCACAATTCCAAATCAGAAAGTAAAATATGAGTTTTGAAGATAACATCTATATATACAAACTTCGTTTGAATCAGCGTTTCAAAAAACTCATGGTTACCCCACAAAAATTAATTTAGTTAACAACAATTTTCTGCTCGTCAGAATTTTTCAGAAACGTTTTTCTGTTTTGTAAAATATCAAAAAAATACTTTTACAACTCCATAAATTCTGAAATTTTACGCGGGTAACTATAAGGATGTCTAATACGTTGTGTCAAAAGGGTTCATCGAAATTCCTTCTAGATTAAAAGATAAAATTGAAATTCTACAGCTGACCAGAAATTCGTTTTTGTTTTTTCACTCCACAATTAACATCCATGATTCACAAACCAATCAATCGTTTTCGATTATTACAAATGATAATGTCTTAAGATTGTTGGGTGCAACAATCAAAAACAAAGAAAAATCAAATAAGCAAAAGTTATTGATACTTAGCTCCTTTATAATGGAATTGATCGATTGACGAAACGAACGAGCTTTTCATATCTCCACAACAGCAACAAGGCAAAACTTTGGAAAAACAGAGTGAGTCACGTGTTCAACACGTTGCCCTTAAGACATTAGCGCCCGGCTACACTCAAGAGTGATGCTATAGCCCTCACAGGACGGATATCTCCAGGATAAAACACCCTACTACACCTACTACTAGCATATGTAGTAGATGCTCAACTTGAGCTTGGCAACTCCGAAAAAACCGTTAAGGAAAATCGTGAACTCTTAAGAAACGCTATAAAATATTTTTCCTTAGGGGTCCCTCTAAAATATAGAGCAACCCCTTTCCCATAGATTTTACAAAAGTAGTGAATTTCTTTATATAATTGACAAATACAACTAAAGAAGAAAAACTCCCCGATGTGGGACTAAAAGCTTTATATAGTTTCTTAAAACTACTAAAAATTGGAAACTCCACGATGTGGGACTAAAAAGTTTCATTCACAAAATAAAACAATAAATTATAATTTTTTATTAAAACTTTAAAAAATTATTTTTTTATTAATCGTTTTCCAACATATGCTGCACCAGTGCAATTACACATGAATTTCTTTCCCCTGAAACTTGGCCCATTTAGACATGCCCACGGAACTCGGGCTAATCTAAAGAAAGACGGTGGTTCGTGCACAAATGATCTTGTACAAGATTCACCGGGGAAAATAAAGTACAAACTCGTTCTTAACAAGAATTTATCCAACAAGTTTGGCTTTGGGTCAGTATATAGAACCAATTAACCAAAGAGAAGTAGATACAAGTATGAAGCAGCTATATCTTTAGATGATTCTTTCCAAAAGGACACCCAACTGAGCTGTCATTGTTGCTTACCCGTAGTCAATGGCGACTGCCTAACAACTCTGGATTGGGTGTAATTCAGCTGCCAATTCCCATCTGATTTCTTTTTCCGCCGAGCATGTTGAGCTGAACGTGAATGATAAGATAAGATTGCGAGGTCGTTAAGGTCTTGCAATGGAGTCAGACACTTGACAACTTCATCCATTGAAGGGCGGACTTTCGAGTCCCTGCTGAGGCAATAGTAAGCTATCTGAGCTACCTTAGCTACACCTTTAATGGAGTAATTGAGTTCTAATCTAGGATCAACTAACTGGTAATGTCTACGTTTGTCAGCTAAATATGGCTTTGCCCAAGCAACTAAGTTTTGCTCTCCGCTAGGTCGATTCTTGTCCATTGATCTTCGACCAGTTAACATCTCGAGTAACACAACACCAAATCCATAGACATCACTCTTCGATGTCAGATGGCCTGACGAAAAAATAAAGAAGGGATAAGGAAAATAAATACAGTGCTACATAGACTGCTATGAGAAATTGCGTACATCTAGGTGAATTACGATAGCGGAATTTATACCTGTCATTACATACTCTGGTGCAGCATAACCATAAGTGCCAACGACCCTAGTAGAAACATGTGTTTTGTCACCTTGAGGACCAGCTTTTGCCAGACCAAAATCTGAAAGCTTCGCGTTATAATCCTACAAATGATGTCTCTAAATCGTTAACGGAGAGAACATACAAAATTTCAGAAGGGTGTAGTACTTTTGAGATGTTCAGAACCCTACCGAATCAAGTAAAATGTTTGATGTTTTGAAATCTCTATAAATAACAGGCTCAGAACCTGCATGTAGAAACGCTAATCCTTTAGCTGCACCAAGTGCAACCTTAATTCTGCTTGACCATGGAAGAGGTAGGGACCCTTCAAAAACATTAAAATGAGGAAAATAAACCAATCAACGCTGGAACAAAACTGAAACTCTTCTACGCAAGTGTTCCTACTCGAAATCAAAACAAACAGAAGCATAAGGAGGCAAGGCTTTCAGCCTTTCACTCACTTCTGAATAGATGGTTTTCAAGACTTCCTCGGGTCATGAATTCATACACAAGTAGCCGCTGATCATCTTCAATGCAGTATCCAATAAGCTTGACGAGGTTAGGATGATGAAGCTGTCCAAGAAAGTCAACCTCGGCCTACATGAAAAACAAACACTTAAGCCACCAAAACGCACTTGAAAAGCTCTCAAGGTAAGATCAATCTACTAACCGAAATAGATACAGAAACTAACCACCCATTCTCTATGGCCTTGAAGAGCATCTTGCTTAAGGCTTTTGACAGCAACCGTGAGACCTGTGCCAGGTTTTGCTGGGGCAGTTCCATTCTCCTCAATCCATCCTTTGAAAACATACCCAAATCCACCTTCCCCTAGTATACTGTCAGGTCTAAAATTTCCAGTCGCCGATTTCAGCTCCTGAAAACTAAATTGTAGCAATTGGCGAATATCCTTCTTTAGCAGCTCTGGATTTTCAGTGGAAAGCATTGTGTCATGTGACGCTAATAGCTCCCGGTTGCTTGCATTTAGATATCGTGTCTCCGTAGCTGCATTGCAAGAAATAGCACTATAAATTCTCTTTTGCACAACACTACTCATTCAAGGACTAAAACATCAAAACCCGAATGAACCAAAAGAAACATCTTGGCAGCAGGAAATTAAAGCATCAAATATGACTGCACAAGTCAAATTTGCAAAATCTATGTTGCTAAAACCAACATGCAAAATTAGCAAGATCATAACTTTTTGCAGCACAATAACCAAATTTTGCAGGTTTTAGAAGCAATTAGATATGACTGCAGAAGTCAGGCACATAAATTACAAGACCAGAAGAGCATAGGAATTGCAGCTCTGTAGAAACCCATTTCAGCAAACTTGTTATCAAATTGGAGACAATTATTTAAGAATCTGATGATTTACAAAGCAGAATCACTTCAACAGATGAAGTGAGAGCTTCCAAAATCAGATCAACAGAGAAAAATTCTAGTAAAAATTATTAAGAACATGAAAAGATTTAAGAGAGAAACCCCATTTCTGAAACTGATTACAAGAGATAGATCATCCACTTTAGCTCAATTTGAGAAAACAAAGAACAAACAAGGAAAAAAAATGCAAACATAGGAACCAATTGCTTTATAAAAACTGATCAAAAGGTGGAATCAATCAAAACCCATATCATAAATTTCAAAGGATAAGACTGATTTAGTAAAGATCATGAAATTACCTGCATCATAAACAAGACTAGTTCTAGGGAGTGCATTAATAGAATCTCTTGAATTAGAGGATTTGCAATTTCCTGTTATCCCTTTAGCAAGTGCTGACCAACACCCGCAATTCTTCTCCATATTATTTGCTTTCATCATACCTAATAACAATTCATTTACTCAAAAACAAAAAACAACTACATCACTTGATCAAAACTACATGACTTGATCAAAAAAGTATACTTTTTGCTCTATGGATGAAGACAGAAACAGAGGATTTAGTGGGAGAGATGAAAACAGAGGATTTAAAGAAACAGAGAATTGGATGTTGTTGTTGTTGGAGTTTGGAGAGAGCAAAACACAATCATAACCAGCATCATCAACACAATATATACAAAAAGAACTTTTTTCCCACCATCTTCATTTTCTTCTTGTCTTTTAATACAGAGAAATTCTTCTCTCTTATTATTTTAATTTTGTATATATGGACCCACTTTTGAGCCGACCCATCCCACCAACAGGTCCATCCCAAGCACCGAATGTTTCTTCGCCTCCTGAGCAGGTCCAGTCCAAATACAGATTGTATTTTGCCTTCCGAATGTCCAAACACCAATTTTATTTCGCTTCCAGAGCAGGTCTAGTTCAAATAGCAATTCATTTTGTCTCCTGAGCACGTCTAGTCCAAATGACGATTGTCTCATGAATATTGCAGGTCCAGTGCAAACACCAATTTTATTTCGCCCCGGGTACAGGTCTAGACCAAATGCCGATTTTATTTTGCCTCCCGAATATTTCAGGTCTAGTCCAAACGCCAATTTTATTTCGCCTCCAGAGCTGGTGTAGTTTAAATAGCAATTTTATTTCGCCTCCAAAGCAGGTCCAGTTTAACCCCTAATATCATGTTGTCTCCCAAGCAGACTTGGTCCAAACACGGAGTTTATTTTGTCTCCTAAAAAGATCCATTCCGAATGGCAAAAAATAATATCGCCTACGCGAGTAGGTCTCGTTTAAACGCCAGTTTTATTTCGCTTTCCGAGCGAGTCTAAGTCCGAACGCCGATTTAATTTCAGTCAACAAATCCGGTCTATATATCTCAAACTTTGTTCCATGCTTTGAAAATTCCTCTAGTAGAAAATATAAATGAGACTATGGAAAATGAATGGGGCATTGAACTTTTTATAGAGGGTTGATAGGGATATATCATCTTTTTATATTCCCAACTCCAATAATGCATTTATACAACAAATACTCAAAGAAATACAAGTTTTGTTGTTATCATGGTTTGAGGAGTCATTGATAGAAAAGAAAATAGGTATGGGATTATCCTCTTTTTAGTATCTACCTATAAAGATTTCCACTATTCCTTCTTACAATAATAGTACCACATCAAATTGTCAAGTACATCTATCTTACTTTATCAGTAGAACGATTTAAGGAGCCGTAGGAGGTGCCAAGGAACTGTTGCAGACTAGCGGTAAACGTACTCCGCCGGGGCGGACCCAGAAATATTCCTATGGGGTGGTAAAAAAAGTTAATGATGGGAAAATAGACAAAAATTAGACTTGAGATACGGAGAAAATAACTTAGAACAGGCAAAGTTGGGCTTGGGAGCCGGGCTCGTCTTGACTACCCTTGTCATGTGTTGGCTCCGCCAGTGTACTCGGCGAAAATAAACGACATAACACTGTTCATTGCATTTTGGATCGTCATGATCGAATGCTCTTGTTGCAGTACAATAATACTCGGTATAAAAACTTCAGATAATATCTTAAATTTTTTTATATGAGGTTGACGACGGTCTTAACTTTTTATATATGAATGTGCAGTCCGGCAAGAGAAAGAATAAACATGCCCACCAATTATATTCTAATATACATACGTACATTACTTTAACTAATCACCCTTGGTTTGATTCCTGATGCTATTAACTTAACTAAAATGGCCCAATGCAGTGTACTTAAAGCTATCATGCATATTTCTAGTTTTCCAGCTTTTTTTCTAATTTTCCAGCTTTTTTGTTTTGTTTTTATATTCATTTTTATGATAATGAAAAGAAAATATCCCAATCAAAGTTTTACTGTAGTAAATATGATTCGGAAAAGGTTACCTGTTTAGCAGTTTTACAAGACAAAAATGTGTTACTGTAGGAAACAGTTTATACAGTTGGAACGAGCTGCGCGCATCACAAAGATACCGACAGCATGTTTTTTTTTGGCCAGGGATCTCTGCTTGCTTTATCATAGCATATAAAAGCAAAAAGAAAGAAATTTTGAAGATTAGACACTAATCACCAATTATTACCGTAACAAGAAAAAAGAAGATAGAGCAATTTGCGTTCTTTTCTCTTGTTGCTTTTGTGATGAGCATGAAACTGCTGCATGGCGCATGCTATTCACCTTTTCTTACATTGCCGCTGCACCAAGGGAACGTGATTTCACCGGATATAAATTCAATTGTCAAGGTCCCTTTTTTATCTTTAATGATTCAAGCGTTTACTCGAAACCTCTTTAAGGCCTGCCTGCTCCTAGTCTTGATTATAAGAAAGATATTATGGTTGCATGATTTGATTCACCAACAGACCAGTCTTAACTAATTCTACATCAACTAACTTCCCATTAAATAAGAAAACTAAAGAGATTAGTGAAATCCATAAATGGATTTGGATAGGTATGGATTATGGTTGACAAATGCATCATACTGGTCCATTGATGAATATGATTAATTCATCTATAGTCAAATTGATCCGATCACTGCTTTGAGATAGATCTCCCTTTGCCCAACTTGAACAGATTGAACTCCAAGAAATTTGACTAATCAAAATGCTAAAGCACAGTTGGTAAATTGGATGGATAGTGTTTAAAGGGTAAACGATTGGCTGATATGTAGTTAGTAAAAAACATAGTTGGTAAACGGTCTGATATCTGACTCGAGCCGAGTCAGGATCAGAATCAGATTCAGACATCGAGTCAGCAACAAACACACTCTAAAATGCCATCCGACATGTAATGGGACATTTTTCTTCCACTCTAAGCAATCTTTGAGCATAGTGTAGATATCTAACTAGCATCCTAGTTTGATCCTTGATGCTATTTTAACTAAATTTGGCACATGGAATGTACTCAAAGGTTATCATGTCTATTTCCATTTACTTTTTCTCTTTTTTGGTCATATATGATGATACTGTAGCAAAAGGAATTATTCTAATCAAGATTAATTTAATTTATTTAGAAAGGGTTTTAACTGTTATAGTAGTTTTACAAAACAAATTTGTGTGCATCAGAAAGATTCCGACAGTTTTTTTTATTTGCTAAGGATCTACTTTAAACAAAAGACAATTTTGATTCCAGATGAATTGTCAAAAGTTAGGGGAAAAGACTTATCAATAATAGTTCTTACTTAAGCGCAACAGATAAACCAATTAAGATTTGAGAAATTCTTCACTCATCATGAAATATTTTCGAATTTTCTTAACCATAAAATTCTTTTGAGACGTGATTTTAAGTTGGCTGTCAAAGATTTTAAGATTTACCGAATTAACTATTTTGTTAAAGTTTATAAGCAAACACAAGTTTATATATTAGGCCGATGGTCTGGGACCGTTTTCACTTATAACATTGGTTTAGGCTAGTAAGCCAGGGGATTCTTCAAAGTGCCTGCTACAATTCAAGCATTTATAAGGCCTGCTAGTATTGATTATAAGAAAAAGCATTATGGTCGCATTTGGTATGGTTAATTCACCAGCAGACCAAGCTAATTTATTGTGAATTAACCAAACTTTCTTTAAAGAGATCAGAAAAATGAATCCGTAATTGGATATTTATGACTCAAGGACTTGGTTATGAGTATCTAGCTATGGATTACCGTGTACACATATATCTCACCATCGGACACGTGTATACAGAAAGGTACGTGGAAAGCATGCAAGCCAAAACATCAAAACATGATGCGTCACGAAGCACCAAATAAACCCCTAGGAGTTGCTTTATCTCATCCCCAGAAGAGGGGCCAAGATCAACGGTGGAGAGAAAGTTAGCTGACACGGACTGACAGGGGCAGAAGACACTTGTCTGACACGAGCAGACCCCTCAACTACCCGCATTAAACACTCTGAGCAGTGCACGTGTCGACCAACCTGTGGAACGAGCGAAGATGCCTCCGCGGGATCGAGGGGGAAACGCAGACCTCCGCGTGATGGACGCAAGGACACGAGAAGATAAGGTTCCAACGGTCTTCAGAGATGGGTCCCACGTTCCAACCTTATAAATACCCAATCTCCACAAAGAGGAAGGGGATGGAAAAAACATCAGGAGAGGAGAGGAGAGAGAGAGAGAGAGAGGATAGTAAGGGTAAGTTAATCCCTTAGTGGAGAGAAATATGTAAACCCAAAGTCATTCAACTATTCATGTAACCGTGAATGATATAGTAGAACAACAAACCCCGTGGATGTAGGCCTTAGTGCTGAACCACGTAAACCTTGGTCTTATTTACATTTCAGCACTTTACATTCATTTAGCTCCGCACGTATTTGCTTATATGTTTTGTTTTCCTTTAATACTTGTATCCCATGCATGATCGCCACGCACGGGGAAGTAGGAGGAGGCCATGATAAACCCGAAGGTTTTGAGCCAACGAATCCACGTCAGGGTATCATCATCGTAATCTCTTTAGACGTTAACGATTGATTGTGGGCACTCGGACCCCCGCGTAGTTCTTGTGTCCACAATTTGGCGCTAGAAACAGGGACTTCGTCCCGGTAAAAGATTTATCTTGTCCTGTGATTGCTCCGATTTTTTCAGCTCGGACCGTATAGATCATTCATCAACTGTATTATGTTCAAAAACCCACCTTTTGCCTTCGATAAGAGTTATTGTTCCAAGCAAGGGTTATTGTCCTAATCCGTCGGATTTACAATTTTCGTAGTCTTTTTTATACTAAGGATCGCCTTCAATAAAACTTTAACCCATATTTTATATCCGTCGGATTTACTATAGTTTTTTTTTATACTAAGGATCGCATGTCCCATATTTTATAGCCTGCGGGTATTAATTCCCTCTTGAAAAATTGTATTTCGCCAACTAACCCGCTTCACGCGGATATTCCCGTTTCTGTTTGAAATAATTTATACAGAGAGAACGTGTCGTGAGTAAAGAAGGCAAGTTTATGCGAAATTTCGTCATCAACAAAAGGGCACGTGATGGAGAAGACGCAGGAAGCAGGAAAGTCCAAAGCTTTGTCAAAAGAAACACCCCGGACAACCCCGATCATCACCCGAAGCAAACAGAAAGGAGATAAAACTAAAATGACCAATCGAAGGCAAGATACCGCAGAAATCACTTCACCCATGAACGCAAATTCTGTTGCAGTGGCGGCTCTCAGAGCAGCAACGATAAAATACGGGGAAGCTGCGGTAGTCCCGAAGGCTGCGGAGGCTAGCAATACCTTCGCCATGAGTCAACTTAACCAACCAAGGGAAAGGGTGGATGAATCCAGAACATTCCAACCCGCGCATCTGCTAACCTTTGGAATGCCGCTAACAAATAACCAGAATCAAACCATACCGGCGGCTCTGGCACCGCAGAGGGGCGCTCACTCCAATTTGGAAACACCAGCAACAGAAGCTGAACCCCTGCCACCTTTAGTACAGACCATGGAGGAGGGCGGCGCCACGGCTGTAGCGGCACGCGCGGGACTCCCAATCAGGGGTCCAACCAATCACACCAACTAATGGCTGAGCTCGAGGAACTGAGGAGGAACCAACAGGTTTACGCAGAAGCTGTAGCTCTGTTGGCCAGAGAAAATCAAGATTTAAAGGAGCGGATTGCTCTAAGCACAAAGACCAGCCAACAACTTGATGAAGCAAGCTCCAAAGCACCAGAGCCAAACCAAGACTGTAGAGTCGTCCTAGCGACTAATGAAGACGCGACAAGGAGACGTAGCGTATCCGACCCGGATTATGACGATGGAGAGTCAGACGGAAATGAGCTGAAGAATTTAGAGCACCAACGCGCAATGGAGGAACTGCGGATGAGATGATGGCAGAGATCAGGCAATTGAAAAATAAACAAGGTGGGGGAAGGTTAGAAGAGGTCATGAGAGAAGCTAACTCCACGCCCCTAACGCATCGCTTGGCCAACACCCCTATTCCCCTGAAATGCCCTGTCCCGACGTTCGAATGCTATGATGGGTCCAGCGACCCTGCTGCACATGTTCGGTACTACAACCGTGTCTTAGCTAGATGGGGACAGAACGACGCCGTACTCTGTAGATACTTCCCGTCAAGCTTGAAGGGATCGGCGTTATCATGGTTTGATAATCTGCCACCAAACTCCATACACTCATACGACCAACTGCAGAGAAATTCTTAAGAACATACATGTACAACAAGACTGTAAACACCGGGATGGATAAGCTCTTTTCACTAGCAATCGGCTACAAGGAAACCACGAGGGAATACACAAACAGATGGCATAGGATCTGCCAAGCCATAGGAAGCGTGGACCCAGTGGTAAGCATCAATTGCTATAAATGGGGCTTAGACCGAATGAGTCCCCTATTTGTTGAAATTCACGGGAGCGTGCCCAAGACAGAAGGCGATCTCCGAATAATTATCGAGAAGCACGCTCGACTTGAAGAAATTCAACGGGAAAACCCGAGGGCATATCCGCAGAGGTCTCATCGCACCAATTCAGAACAAACCAATGGGGCCAAAAGGGGTTGCTCAGATGAGAGACCTCACGAAGATAGAAAGGAACGGAGGGATGAACGAAGAACAGGCGACCGAAAATTCGAAGATCAAGTTTACACGAAACTCAACGCTAGCTATGCTCGTATCCTACGAGAGATCAAAGGGAGGGAAAACTTAGAATGGCCATGGTCTAAGGGAAAGCACCCCCGAGATCCGAGAAGTCTAAAGATTACTGTGAGTATCACTGTTTCAACGGACACCAGACCGAAAAATGCAAGAACCTTAAAATAATGATCCAAAAATTAATTGATGCGGGAGAGCTCAAACATTACATACGGAAGGAGGTTACCGAGGACAGATCCAAACGAACCAAACCAGTCCAACTTCCGGAAGAAAACCGAACAATCAACACCATCTCGTGTTCCGAAGCCACAGGACCCTCACTCACAGCACAGATTGGAAAAAGGTTACGGAAGCAATTCGAAGATCGCTGCGAGTTATATAAGGTCGATGGGATAACAGTGGACGAACATGAAAAATGGATGGAATTCCTGTCATCTTCGATGCCGAGGATATCGAAGAAGATATGGAAGACCATAACGATCCCTTGGTCCTAACATTACCAATAGCTGGATGTAACCTCAAAAAGATCCTCATAGACGGGGGAAGCTCTGTGAATGTCCTATTCTATGATGCATTCAAGCGGATGAAGCTCCATGATGAACAATTGATGACCTCTTATCACACCATCTACGGATTCAATGGAGCGGCCACGAAGCCCTTGGGAGACATTGTGTTACAGGTTAACGCAGGGCCCATGAACTGGATACCCGATTCAGTGTGGTGGATACCCCTTCCCCCTACAATGCCATTATTGGACGACAATGGGTACACAAGCTCAAAGGAGTTGCGGCAACATACCACCAGTACCTCAGATTTCCAACACCTGAGGGAATCATGGAGATCAAGGGAGATCGAATCGCTACACGAGAATGCCAGGCCACTCAGGATCATATCAACAATGAGCAAGAAGAACAGCGAAAAATCCGAAGAGTAAGAAATCAAGAAACCACGAAAGAGAAAGCCGTAGACCTATTCCTTAAGGAAACTACAGGAAAAGGCTTGACGAAAGAGGGTAATGTCCGAGGCTCGGAAACAAGTACCTCAACAATCAACAAAGAGCAGAAACACGCCAAATAGCAATTAAAGAGCGCCCCAGTCCTCGGAAACCCAAGCCTGTTCACACCAGTGGAACCCACAAAGGAAATCAACATAGGAACGGAAGAAGACCCGAAGATGGTCAAAATTGGGACCATCATGGGCGAAGGGAGAGAACATTCCTTAACCAAATTACTTAAGGAATATGCGGATGTGTTCGCCTGGAAGTTAGGAGATATGCCGGGGATTGACCCAAAAGTAATCCAACATGAACTACGCATCAAACAGGGCACGCCCCCGTTCAGGCAGAAAATACGAAAAGTGGCTCCAGAATATCATGAGGCGGTAGAAAAGAACTTCGGAAGCTACTAGATGCAGGATTTATCAAGGAAGTCAAGTACCCTACCTGGATATCCAACATGGTCATTGTTCCTAAGAAAAATGGAGGGGTTAGAATATGCATCGACTTTACTAATCTCAACAAGGCATGTCCAAAGGACAGCTATCCCCTGCCGAGCATAGATCAACTGGTTGAAGCAGTTGAAGGATACGAGGAGCTGTCGTTTATGGACGGATACTCTGGTTACAACCAAGTAGCCCTGGCAGAAGAAGATCAGCCACACACAGCATTCTATACACCACATGGCCTTTATTGCTATACCAGAATGCCTTTCGGGCTCCGAAACGCAGGGGCAACATACCAAAGGATGGTCGATGCTATCTTCAAACCATGGATGGAGGAACCCTAGAAGTCTACGTGGACGACATGCTCGTCAAAAGCAAGCTGCGTAAAAATCACCACCAGGACCTGAGGAATATCTTCAATGCAATGAGACAGCATCACATGAAAGTAAATCCGGAGAAATGTACTTTCGGTGTCACCTCGGGGAAGTTCCTCGGTTATCTGGTGACGAAAAGGGGCATCGAGGTAGACCCAGCTAAGATTCAAGCCATAGTAGAGATGCCGTCACCAAAGAATCTGAAGGAAGTGCAGAAGCTCAATGGGTCCATAGCAGCGTTGGGCAGATTTATTGCACGGTCTTCGGACAAGTGCAAACATTTCTTCAATATTCTTAAAAAAGGGAGCAGGTTCGAATGGACCGCCGAATGCGAGGAAGCATTCCAAAGATCAAAGAACATCTAGCTTCAATCCCATCCTGCAGAAGCCAGACCCTGATGAAGTTTTGGCACTGTACATAGCAGCAACGGAGGACGCAGTCAGCGCGGTATTAGTCAAAACCAATACAAAGATAGAACAGCCTATCTATTACGTCAGCAAGACACTCAATTCCGCGGAAAGAAATTATACTAAGATTGAACAACTCATCCTCGCACTGGTATGGGCTACCCAAAAACTGAGAACCTACTTCCTAACTCACTTCGTCAGGGTACCATGCAAAGCACCATTGGAAGCAGTCCTCAAAAGCACGGGAAAAGTGGGCCGAATAGCCAAATGGAACACCCATCTGGACCAATTCAACATCATTCATGAAATTCAACATTCTCAGAAGTCCCAAGTTCTGGCAGATTTCTTAGCAGACCTCCCTCTAGACAACGACGAAGAGATTAAGGGAATACCGAAGCCGAGGAAGCAATCAAGGATCCAATGGATATCCTCGAACCTGCGAGTCATAGACAATGGGAAGTCTTCGTCGACGGATCTAAAAATAAGGAAGGAGCAGGAATAGGTATTGTCATTATCACCCCAACTGGAGAAAGGATCATACAGGCACTTAGATTGGAATTCAAAGAGCATACCAATAACATTGTTGAATACGAAGCTGTCGTACATGCCCTACGTATAATAATAGAGATGGGGGTAACCGATGTAAGGCTGACAAGTGATTCGCAGCTGGTCATACGGCAAATTGGGCTCGAATATAATGTGTACGATGACACCCTTTCAGCTTACATGGCATTGGTCCAAACATTGGCATCACAAATCCCGAACATTAAGTTCCGGCACTTATGCAGAAGGGACCTCAGGCACGCGGATGCCCTAGCATACATATCATCCATGCTGAGGGATAAAAATGCCGAAGGTATTAAAATAGCAAGGGTATACGAGCCTTCGATTGCATCTCAATTCTCCTTCGCTACCAATCAAGATACGATGGAAGAATATATCGAAGACCAGGTAGGAGAAGACATCCATAACGACTTTGATGAAGAAGACATCTTGTCAAAAGCAAATCAAGACGAAGATTTCAGCAACGAAGATGACTGGAGGGTGACAATACATGCCTTCCTCGACAAAGGAAGCCTACCTGCGGATCGGAAGCAAGCTAGGAAGATGCTCTCCAAAGTGGGAAGATACGATCTTCGGGAGGGGGTCCTGTATAGAAAATCCTTCCTCGGACCATTACTACGCTGCTTGTCCCGGAAAGAAGGGCATCGAATTCTAAATGATATCCATTATGGTGACGCAGGGAATCATAGCGGTATGAGATCACTAGCTGACAAGGCAAAAACGCAAGGATATTACTGGCCGACCATGATACAAGATGCTGCGAGGATGTCCCGACGATGCGAAGAATGTCAGCGCTTCGCGAAAATCCACGCGCCGGCAACAATGTTAAACTCTGTCGATAGCCCGTGGCCATTTGCAAAATGGGGAGTAGACATCGTCGGGCCTTTCATCGAAGGATCAGGAAGAGACGATTTTTGATAGTAGCCACGGACTACTTCAGTAAATGGGTGGAGGCTAAGGCCTTGGCCAGGATCAGAGACGCGGATGTGTTCACTTTCATATTCCAGAACATCATTTGCAGATTTGGTATACCTGCTGAAATTGTATCTGATAACGGCAAGCAATTACAGGGAAAAAATATAGACATGCTCTTCGACACCTTCAAAATAAGAAAAACAAGTCCACCCCCTTATACCCTCAAAGCAACGGACAAGCGGAAGCTACCAACAAGACCCTCGCCCTTATACTCAAAAAACAATTAGACGAGCATAAGGGAAGATGGTGCGAACAACTGCACAATGTCTTATGGGCATACAGGACAACACGAAGGTCCGCTACCGGGGAATCCCCGTTTCTTCTTACTTATGGAGCTGAAGCAGTCATACCTACGGAAATCCTCATGCCAACCACGAAGACCGAAGCCTGGGAGAAAAACCTCACAACAGATATGATGTTAGAAAGGTTGGACGACTTGGAAGGAAGAAGGGAAGTAGCATTGCAAAAGATGGAAAATTATCAACGAAGACTAGCAAGGGAGTACAACAAAAAGGTAAAGCTACGAAATTTTGTAGAGGGACAGTATGTGTTGAGAACAATCCCACGATATCAGCAAGAAAAGAAATGGGGAAAGTTAGCACCTACATGGGGAGGACCGTTTATGATCCACGACATTGCGGGTAATGGTTCCTACTACCTTCGTAATCTAAAAGGTGAGGTCCTCCGGCATCCTTGGAATGCTAAATGGCTCAAACCATACTTCCCATAGAAGCAACGCAGATTTGAATCTGCTGGGAGTGTACCAGAAGAAGAAAGGAGCCTAACCGCCCACATGTTTCTATCTCTGGAAGAGGAATTGCAGACCTCAACTTATCAATCAAACAAGCTTTCAAATTATCAAGTCAGTGGAATCTACCTACAATATTGGGGAAAGTAGTTAATCTACAATCTCTCAGGGCTCCCCCATCAGTGTCCATAAGTGTAGGACCAGGGGGAAGGCACCCAGCAGAAAGAGATACCCAACCAATCTTAAGGCAACGGGTCGACGGAATGGGTGCGTACATATTTTACACATATCCTAGAACGTTGCCCCGGCCCCCACCGTCTGGGAATCCTCTGGCCCAGGATTTGCCAGCGGGGTGACAGGTCTCAAGACGATCACGAAGGTACCTTCCTTCAGTATCGCACTCAAAAACACTTAACAACTTTTGTTTTGATTTTTCACAAACTTAAAATACAAACACAAAACAACATTGTAGGTATATCAAGAAGAGGATTCATTTCATAAAGGGTGATTACAAGAAGTGAACGGCCAAAGCCAAGGATACACAATCAAAAAACATCCTTGTTACATGGTTACAAAAAAATAATTATGCCGCGGACCCTACAGAACGCTGCGATCTCTACCTAGTGGCGGTCCCGTCGTCAGGATTATTCCGAAGACTTGATGGGACGCTCCCACCAGAAGAGGGGCCCGAGGAGCTGGGCAATGCAGCAGGAACGGGACGACGAGGATAGTTCTTCACGAGACCATGTTCATTCCTTAGGCCAAGTTCTATCCTCTCCAGCATCTTGTTCGTCTCCTCAGCCAATTGACAACGAGCCTTATGTTTAATAACTGTTGTCCGCTGTTGGGCTTGGGATAATAACGAAGATAGCCGATTCACTTCTCTGGAAGCAGCACCAACGGCCTCCTCGCGGGTGGCTGCTAAATTCTTGAAGTGATTGGTTTGTTCCTTGCTGTGCTAAGGAAGATTGAGCCTTTTCAAGTTCTTCATTTGTGACGCGAAGGCGTCCCTCGAGCTCTGAAAAAGACAACACCACGGAGTTAGCGTAGAAAAAAAACAAGATCACACTCGATGAATTGGGATTATACCTTCGACACAAGCCGAAGCCTCTTCATACTCATTAACAACCGCATCTCGCGCTTCATCAAGATGATCATATTCCGCGGATAATTTCTTATAGTCTAGTTGAAGGTTGGTGAGAGTAAATTGACAGGCATCTAATTCTACCTGCTTCATCGAGTCCATATGACGAAGGTGGTCGACCTCTTTATTTATCTCTGAGACCCCTTTGCTGAGTCTGTACATGCACACTTCAAGATTCCTCTCAGACTCAGCAAGACGAGCTACATCGGCACGAGACGCGGAAAGAGCATTGCTGAGAGCGTAGACTTCAGCACGAGCATCATCTCGTTCCCTGGCAAGACCGAGCATATTATCTTGGACCCCTGAAAGAGAATGGATGCGCCGTCTGTAATTCTTCTTCCAATAGCTGAATCCTAGATTCCAACAAGGAAGTACGCTCACGGGCTTCCCGCAGATTATCACTGGTCCACAGCAGTGTGCCATTAAATAAAGCACGATCATGGTTGTACAGATTTTGCATGTCGACCATCTGAACATGCCGCGCGCGCCATACCTCAGCCCGAGCATCCCATTTCTTAGCCTCACTCTTAATCTTCTCAACCAAATCTCTAATACGAGATTTTTGCCGAGCTCTTTCGTTTCGAAGCCATATCAGCTCGGGGATGCCACCCACTGGACATAGGGTGGGGAGACTCAGACAGAACAACTAAGATAAAAGAATGACGACATACGGCGAGGGAAAAGAACCAAACCTGTGAAAGTGGAAACTTGGCTACGAGTTTGCTCTAACTCAGCGCGCACTGCAATAAGTTCTGAACGAAGATCAGCCTCTGCTTCACCCAGCTTTTCTTTCTCCTTAAGGCTTTTCTTCAGCTCTTCTATTCCACCTCAGCCGCAGATAATTCCTTTTCCCGTGACGAAGCTTAGCCTCGAGCTTCAGAGATTTCGCTTTAAAGAACTGATACAGCACGTGGTTGCAATGCTCGCTCCTCATCATCTACACATCAAGATGACAAAACATTATTCAACCGAAGCGTCCGATTCTCACGTACAAGCATGTACGAAAATTTACCTCCAGCACACACTGCTGCGGGAAGCCATATTGATACCCGTCGGCAATAGCCATCATATCGGCAACAGAAGTAGGAGGCTCCGGTACGAGGGTAGCTTCGGGAACAGTCAACCTTTTTCCCCAGGCTTCAGACACCTGCGCCTTCGAAGACATCTCCATCATGCGACGGGTATACGCGGTTGATTCCTTTTCCCCAACAACCACAGGAGCGGGATGAGAGACAAACAGAAGATTCTTCTCCTTAAACCAACTCATGATGGCGTCCTCACCCTCAGACATCGGCGACTGGGGAAGACTATCGGCGGGCGCGTCAACAACAGATTTTCCTTTCTCTGACTCGACCCCCTCAGCATGAATGTTGGCATGCTCCTCCGCGCCTACATGCACAGCAGGCTCCTCCGCACCAACACCTCCTACAGTAGCATCCCCATTACCATCACCACCAAGAACATCCCAATTATCATTAGGGGAAAGTAAAGAGAAGTCCTCGGGAAAATCGAGGGCTTCGTCAAAGAACTCCCCGTGGAATACATCCGATCGAAAGAAAATTCTTGAGAAGTGGGAAGGGTATCCGCGACATCACCAGCAGGGACGGAAACATCCCCGATGACAACATCCGCCACACATCTTTGTTCCTTCCTTCATCACCAGCGTGACCAGCGAAGACCTCTTCTTCGACATTGATAGGGGAGGTACCAGTACGTTCCTCCCCATCTGTAATCTCGTCCTCAGCAAACTCTTCGTTCACTGGACTAGTAACTTCTTCTTGGGCCTCAACCTCGCCCATCACCGTAGTAGAAGACTGCTTCGGCCTAATTTTTCTTCTTCAATACCTGAAACCGACACCACAAAGGAATTATTCTTCCCGTCTGATGGAAGTTATAAAAACAAAGCGCAGCTAGAATCTGCGTACCTGAGCAGCTGAATATTCTTCGGTGGGGGTATAGCACCGGAACCATCCTCCTCGTCTCCCTCTACGACATCCAGGGCATAAGGAAAATTCATGCCCGCAAAGTTCAGACGCCAGGGGCAGAAATCTCCATAGCGAACAGGAGGAGATTCGCGCGGCTTACTATTCTCGGGGCCGCCATCCGCGGGGACCAGGAATCCAACCGTAAGCCCACGGACCAACTATCTCAATAACAGTGGCGTGCCACTCGTAGTCATGATCGCGCTTGATCCTTTCTCGCGCGGGGAAGAGTTTCCGACGACTGGACGCCTCCGTGCCAGGAACATACTTCAGCTTGGCATCGCTGACCTCATTTAACAGACGAATCTCGCCTCGAGGAGCAGGGAGATTCCGAAGGCTGACACTCCACGGCTTGCGATTCCTACTATTGACGTAATCACCGAAGGAGTTATTGAAATTCTCAGGAGTATACCATTCCTTCTCCAAGGGATTGGGGACGTAGCAAGTCATCGACGTCCCCTTACTCCGCAGATAGCATTCCTTCAGGGCGCGAAGATAATTCCCGATAGTTGGGATACGGAACGGCTATGAGTATTGGTGGAAGAACCCTCACGACTAGCGAGCACGTCGTAGTAAAGGAATCACCCGATTTGTACAAAGGCAGCATCAGACCAGCCTCGAAGGCCCCAACCGTCGTTAACAAATGAAATTCATCGAATTCGTACTTGGAGATAAGCTCATACGTAATATCATCCTCGGGGGCATAGAAACGAACCCGAAGGCTTGAAGCTCATGCTTTTCCTTGAATATTTCAAGATCGATATGCTTGAAGGTTACTTTTTTCCTGCTAACAGAGACACTGCGTATCAAGGGAGCAGCCTCATCCTCCTCGGCGGGGCCGGACGAACTAACAAACGCTTCAGACGCTTTTCTCTTCACGGGGGGATTCTTTGAAGATTCAACCCTAGGAGCGACGCCCTTTGTATTCTTCCCCTTAAAAGTTGGAGAAGACCGTAGATGATGCTCGGGCACTAACGAACGTAAAGGAGGAACGTCAAAAGCAACAGCGCGGGGCGGAGCCTGCGTACTCCTAGTACCTTCACGAGGACGCACCATTGAGTGATTAAAGACTCTTCGTGAACCAGACGGAATTATCGAAGGAATATCTTCCCGAGAGGACGAGGCTTTCGCTCCAGAAGAAACTCGACTCCGACGAACATCATCTTGAGACTCTCGACGCTGAGGAGATCTCGACAACCTAGAATCAGGAGTCTCATAAGTAGGCCGCGGACGGTTAGACATGGCTGCGGAAAGAATAAAATCAAGAACAAGTTACACACGATAACCAAAAATCAAAAAACACATCCATAGCAATACAACAACGATAACATAGCAACCCTAAAATTAGGATACATGCTCAATATTTCACCCTCGAAGTAATGGCTTCCTTAATTTAAGATGAAGAACAGGGGCAAACTAGTATGCAAGCATCAGAAAAAGTTCTTCATCACAAACAAGGAACAACAGTAGCAGAAAATTCACAAATCAACACGGCATAAAACAGTGAAATAAAGAAAAGAAAAAATCACCGGCAAAAACAGCAAGTAGAAGAAACGAACAGGGGAAGATCACAGGTGCAATGAAGGGAGAATCGAAGATCACAGGTGCAATAAAGACTGACAGAATTTAAGATCACAGGTGCAATGAAGACTGACAAAGAATTTAAGGTCACAGGTTCAATGAAGGCAGGAAGGAAATTTAAAGGAAGAATGAACTGAGAGAGTGGTTAGGAAGAATGAAATTAAATTTCCTCTCTATCCTTAAAATACCCGAAAGAAAAGAGGAAATTAAGGGAGAAATAGGAAAACGTGCCCGTTACATAAGCAGTTAATGCACGAATAAAAGACGTGCCCAAGTATCTAGGAGAAGTTATTAGGAGTGAGAAGAATGTGCGACGATAGTTTTTCTTCAAGGCACCCATTAGCCATTTAAGCCCGAAGAAAAGGGGCAAATTGTGTACACATATATCTCACCATCGGACACGTGTATACAGAAAGGTACGTGGAAAGCATGCAAGCCAAAACATCAAAACATGATGCGTCACGAAGTACCAAATAAACCCCTAGGAGTTGCTTTATCTCATCCCCAGAAGAGGGGCCAAGATCAACGGTGGAGAGAAAGTTAGCTGACACGGACTGACAGGGGCAGAAGACACTTGTCTGACACGAGCAGACCCCTCAACTACCCGCATTAAACACTCTGAGCAGTGCACGTGTCGACCAACCTGTGGAACGAGCGAAGATGCCTCCGCGGGATCGAGGGGGAAACGCAGACCTCCGCGTGATGGACGCAAGGACACGAGAAGATAAGGTTCCAACGGTCTTCAGAGATGGGTCCCACGTTCCAACCTTATAAATACCCAATCTCTACAAAGAGGAAGGGGATGGAAAAAACATCAGGAGAGGAGAGGAGAGAGAGAGAGAGAGAGGATAGTAAGGGTAAGTTAATCCCTTAGTGGAGAGAAATATGTAAACCCAAAGTCATTCAACTATTCATGTAACCGTGAATGATATAGTAGAACAACAAACCCCGTGGATGTAGGCCTTAGTGCTGAACCACGTAAACCTTGGTCTTATTTACATTTCAGCACTTTACATTCATTTAGCTCCGCACGTATTTGCTTATATGTTTTGTTTTCCTTTAATACTTGTATCCCATGCATGATCGCCACGCACGGGGAAGTAGGAGGAGGCCATGATAAACCCGAAGGTTTTGAGCCAACGAATCCACGTCAGGGTATCATCATCGTAATCTCTTTAGACGTTAACGATTGATTGTGGGCACTCGGACCCCCGCGTAGTTCTTGTGTCCACAATTACCGTTGAGAAAGCCTCATGGTCAATTGATGAAAATGATTAATCACATTCATGTGGTCACTGTTTTGGAAAAATCTCCACTTGCCCAACTTGGACAAATTGAAGTCCAAGAAATCTGACTAATGAAATGCTAACCCTAAACCCTTAAGAAGTATTAAAGAAATACAAGTTGTGATCCGAGCTTCGAACCTTTGACGTACTAGAAATGACTGACTTGTGAGATTTGGCTCTAGTTTAGGCATAACCAAGTGATGTAATTAAAAGCATACAAGTTAGTGTGGAACACATGATTTTCAGACAATCAAACTCATAGGTCAAAAGAATTTGATCACATAGTCCTTCGAATAAGCTATAAAATCAGTTGGTTTGTATCAGAAGTTATTACCATCATACAATATGGCACATTCTTTGATAGAATAATAATGCATTTTCTGTTACAAGAAAAAGCAAGCGGTAAAATAAAGAATTACTACTAATAACAAATATATTAAGCTCTAAAAAACCAAGGTGATACTCTTTGAGTTACACAAACACCACCTATATTAGTGAGGTTAAATGGGATTTTTAACAAACTGCCACACTTGCAAATCCCGATTCAAGAAAATGCCACCGTTTTTTTCAGAGTTTATTAAATGCCACAACCGTTAGATATTCCGTCAGGGCCCACTAACTCGGTCTATAATCATTGAAAAAGTCAATACAACGTGTCAACATTACCTAACTACCCTTGAATTCGTGTTGGTCCAAACTCGACAATGACTCACACTATTAGGTCGATTTGAATCAGTTACAAGAAGCAACATTACCTAAGTACACTTGAATTCTCTTTCTCTTTCCTTTCTTCTCTTCCTTCTCCTTCTTCTTTTTCTCCGGCGTTCCAAAGATGAAATCTTTGTTGAGAAAACCTTGCAGAAAATTAGTGAAACCAATCAACCGAGTGTGGTGCTGATGAGTTCATAGTTGGGTTTGGTTAGAATCCACGATTGAGTTGAAGCGAAGTGTTTCTGTGAAGGTTAGAGTTTGATGTTGAGTTTATTTGGAATTGATAAGCTAAACGGGATGTTAACAGATGAAGATCAAAGGGTTATTGCTAAATTGAAGTTGTAGTATTGTCTTGAAGAAGAATTGAGATGTTAATGAAATTGTGAAGAAATTAGGGTTCCTGATTTCAGCTGAAAAAACCAACAATCAAAGCCTTTTCTTCTAAAGTTTGATATCCTAATCGAAACCCATATACCAGAAATCTAGATCTGTGTAGTAACTTGAATTATTTTGAAACCCTAGAAAACCGATTTTGTACCTGAAATCGAAGAAAATCATCAATCTGATATGTTATTGTGATTTTATTTCCCACCAGTTGGTTTATTCTGACATACTTTATCATCAGGTATAAGCCCTAATTTTGTCTCGAATTTTGTCAATTTAATTCAATTCTATGAATTAGTAGGTTTACTTTGTTTTGTTTTGTTTTGTTTTGTTTTGTTTTGTTTTGTTTTGTTTAAGTTGTTTTAAGATTTAAGTTGTAGAAATTGTTGGAATTGCAGAGGGGTATGTTGAGGGTGGGATGTTTGGGGATCTCTCCTTCATGTGCCCTGAATTTTTCCAGGTAATTTTTATTTACAGTTCAGTTTATTTTTTCTCTAGCTTATTGGTTGTTAATACTGTAACATATTTTTTATTAATCGACTTGTTATTGAGGGAAAAAATGCAGTCTTAGTTATGCTCTTGCTGATGTCACTCCTGAAGCAAAAAATGCTTCTGAATTGGTTGGAATAATGGGAGTTTCTTTGTCAGTTTTCACATTGCCTGGATAGGTCATATCAGATGTGTTTCTTAAGTCATTTTAGTGTAATCATCAGATATTAGGCTTGCTTAAAGTACTCTTGTATCTGTGTACTTCATATGCTCTGTCTTAATCAGATTATGGCTCGCTATGATGGCTACATCTTCATATTGTTATTCTGTTAATTATTTGCTTGAGTTCTCAAATTCGCTAGTTACTAGGGCCACATTGGTGAGAGTTGATCAAATTGTTTTTGTCCCTTGTAATAATACTTTGTTACTTTTGATTACAGGCTCAGAAGATCGGTCTTGAGCACATGGATGTTCAAGGTCTTAAGAAGGTTAACAAGAACAAGAAGTTGGTCAAGAAGATTGCAAAGAAGTTCCACACTTCTAATTTTTATACTAAGAACTATGTACTTATCAATTTGTTGCTGCTCCTTTGTCTTGCCTTTTTGTTATTATGCTCTTGTTTACTAGCAATTTTTCAACATAGTCATTGCTAATTGTGTTCTTTTAATGCTATGAAATGCAGGTAAGTTCCCAACTCTTGTGACCCATCGCGATTCATTGGAGGCCAAGGTGAATGAAACCAAGGCTATTGATAAACCGTATGTTACATTTCTTTGCTCGAGCTGTGTTGTGGACGGAATTCCGTCAAGAGAATTCAGGGAAGGAAGGTTTTGCCGCTGCCTGGAATAAGAAGAACTGATGGGTCATTGAAAGCAACAACAAACTGTGCTGGTCATAATAAGAGAACCTGTGCTGGTGGTGATGTTGGTAAAAACCCAACTGGATTCATGCCAAGCACCGAGTATGATGCTGCAAACTGCACCTTCACTAGTAGAGATCATCCTGAAAGTAGCAGTGCAAGGGTTAAAGCAAAGGTGAACAAATCCAGAGGTACATCTTCATTTGTTGGTGAGTCAACAGGACCTAAAAACTTTGGAAGAGCACCAGCAGAACCTAGCACCCATGGATCTACACAAAATGTTCTGAATTTCAGTCAGAACTTTACTGGTATTGGATCTGTTAATCAACATATTCCTGTCACAAAGGGAAAGAAAAGCAAGGCTAAGAAGAAGTAGAAGTGTGTGTGTGCTTCTTGTTGTGTTAGATCTTTTTTTTTATGTACCAGAATTCAGTTTTATTTTGATGGATAATCTTACTTTATGAATGGAAATGATATGATATTAGTTAAGAACTAATTACATGTTAATAGTCTTTTAAAGTTCCTTACATATGGTAAAATATGGATCGTCGATTTTTTCTCTTAGATTGATCCCACGTGTATTCCGACAGTTAGCAAATCTTGCACGTTTTTCTCACGTGCATCGAGTCGCGAGTTAACTCACTACTCTATAGCCGGTTAACTCAATCCCAGTGAACTGATTAACTCAATCCTTGTTAACTGATTCAGGGGCTTCTATGTAATTTTGTACGGATTATTTAATGCCACGTATGCACTAACAGAGACTAACAGCCGTTAACCGTTATCTCAAAAAAACGGGATGAAAAAAGTCAAGAGTATGGCATTTAATAAACTCTGAAAAAACGGTGGCATTTTCAGAAACTGCATATTGGAAGTGTGGCACTTTATTAAAATCCCCATGAAAATCATATCCAGGAAAAATGAAACAAAAACCTCATTTCCATTTAAAATTATTAAATTTAATTTTCATTATTTTATGTATTTCCAAACCTGCCCATTATTGTATATATGCGTATAAATCTTTCTTCTCCTCTCGTGATTTCATTTCTTTTTACCGTCGCACCACCAGAAAACCACTACCACTTCCAGATCTGATACCAACACTTCATCCTCTTCTTCCTCCTTCATATCAACCAACACCTCCTTCTTTTATTCGTCACTGTCATTTCACATCTCCACCAACAACACATCTGCTGCAACCAAACCGGTTACGATGTTCAGATCTGACATCAACACCATCTCCTCCACCTTCACCACCAGCAACATCACCTTCTCCCCCTACTTTTGTACCACCAGCACAACCACAACCATCTCCACCAATACCGCCTTCTTGTCTTCTTCCTCCAACCCACCGGCATCACCTCCTCCTTTTTCTCCGCCACCACAACTAATAATATGAATCAATTGATAGTAATATAATGGAATTTGAATGTTAGTCGAAATGATTCAGGTATTTGATTATTTTTACGAACTCAATTAGCGAAACCAAGGTAGTAATGGTGGTGAATTGATCTTATAGTGGAAATGAACCATCGACGGAGATTCAATTTTATTTGGGAAAAATGATGAATTTTAATGGTAATTTTGAAGTTGGTAAGGAATTAAAAATCTTATTATTTCACTGATTTTTTAAAATTAAATTTGATACTGGATCTTGTTTTATTGTGAATTTTGTTGTAATTGGGAATTGAAAATCAATATTTTTGGTTTCATCTAATTTTGTTTTAACTTTGTTTTCATCTAAGTACTGATACCACATTATGATGGTGAATGATTGAGTGACCGATGTAGGTGGTCAATATTGAATGAGCAGTTTTGGTGATTCATCAGTAAGTGGTGATGGTGGTGAGTGGGTACGTTGTTTCATTCCTTTTTTTCTTAGAGTATTTAAGTGCATTTTTAGCATTATACTGTACTTGATAAATTGGCCAAGTTTGTGCCTCAGTAGTTAGGAGTTTTCATTATTGGCGGGTCAGAATTGTGACTGGAGTTCGAGGAGAATTGAACAAGCAATGTTTTGTGTCTTTTTTGTGAGCTGTGTTAGCTTGTCGTGTTTATATCAAAAACTTATAACACGATGTTATTTAATAGAATCTACCCTAGCAGTATTTAAATTCCACAAACCACAAATGCACGAGACTGTATAGTTTGAGGCGTTGGACATTCTTGTTTTCATTAAACTATTTTAATTATTATCTGGACTTGTAAAATACTTCTATTAATTTCTCCTACAGGTACACAACAAGTACACATTTTTCAATGGAGATGTTGAAGAGGTATTTGCACGAAACCAATTTTAGTTTCATTTGTTGTTGTTGTTTTTTTTTTTTTGTCATTTTGATGAAACCAATTTTGGTTTCATCCAATTTTTGTTAGTTTTTGGTGTAGTATGGTCACTGTTGATATGGCTTTAGCATTACTGTAGTAAGTCATATTGAAAGGTATCAATGAAATACCATATTATTTCCAGATGTTCATTATGCTGAAACATCATCGTCAATATATATGGTCGATGGCCATATGAGTTTTATTATTGGAGGAGATATTCATGGTTTTTTAAATTTAAAATGTTTTCTGAAATCAATTTGTAATTTTTGTTAGTTTTTGTCGACGAAACCAATTTGTAATTTCTCTTACAGGTATACAATAAGCCAACATTTGTTCAAAAGAGATACTGAAGAGGCATTTTTAATTTATCTTGCAGGTATACAATAAGTCCTACCGAGAATCGTATTCAAGACCAATTCATCCAGTTCCCACAGTTGAAAGGCCTGCAACAGTTTCACCCAATCCTGTTGTTCTTGGACCTAAAGTTTTTCCACAATCAGATCGCCCAAGTAAGAAGAAAAGGGTTCCTAATACAGGTTCAATTCCTAACAAGAATATGAGAACTTGTGGTGGCTGCAATTTATTGACTACTCATAACCGAAGGACAAGCCCTACGAAGCAGATGTGAAGTCTTATAGTCTAATCTCATTTTCACTACAATTCATCAACTTTCATTTTTTACAGTTTAGACATGTTAATTTCTTGTTGGTGTTTCATTTAGATTAAGTTTTCCTTTTTTGGTTTCACCTGCAATATGTTGGAACCCTTTTTTGGTTTCATCATTTCTACTGTTATTTTGGAATAAAAATAGGTTGGGACCCTTTTTTGGTTTCATCATTTCATTGCTTTTCTAACTGTGCAATATTGAGTTTTCCAAGTATGTCAGAATTTTCTTGGCTTTTTCATTTGCCGTGTTATGAATCATTGCCATGACTTGTTACCGTTGTGTCGAATGCCGATCGCCAAAAAGTGATCCTTGGTGTGTTTCCTATTATTGTCCAATAATTTTTGTTGTAATTAGACTTCTTCCCTGGAACATGAAAATGTTCCATGCCTTGAAATATATTAATATTTTGAGTTTAAACCAAGTCGTGATACGACCCTTTTTCTTTTTGGTTTCACCTGCAATATGTTGGAACCCTTTCTGGTTTCATCATTTTACTGTTACAGTGGAATCAAAATATGCTGGAACCGTTTTTGGTTTCATCAAAAAAAAAAACATAACATTGCGCGATAATATGGTTTGGGTTAAACACAATTGAAACCATTACAAACATTGTTTACAACTAGTTGACAGTACACTAATTGAAACCATTTATAAACCATTTAAACATTTTATAAACTATTATAAGCATTTAAGTTTACAACTAGTTGACAATACACTAAGTTTTATGTCTTCCTTTATGATGCTTT
Source organism: Papaver somniferum (assembly GCF_003573695.1). Taxonomy (NCBI): domain Eukaryota; kingdom Viridiplantae; phylum Streptophyta; class Magnoliopsida; order Ranunculales; family Papaveraceae; genus Papaver; species Papaver somniferum. The sequence goes on along the minus strand of NC_039362.1, from coordinate 134,121,134 downwards.
TAGTAGGTTGTCCATCAGGATCTTGTAACGCAACTTTGCTTTGTTTTCCACCTTTTCTGAAATATTCTCTTCATGAGACTTCATTTTTCCTTTCAAGAGGCTCTTTATGTAATAGCAAACATGAAGGCCACAATCTACCCTGAAATTACAAAACAAATTTCTCAATGGTTAGCAATTGCAAAAGAAAATTGTTGGTATGAAATTACAAACATTACTGGTAGAACCAACAAGGCAATCTTTATGTATTTTTCCTGCAAAACAAAACTGATTTTAGTAGCCAAAACAAGAATAAACTAACACTGTCGTGCCAATACTGGTAGAACCAACAAGGTAAGAATTATGAAACCAAAATTGGTTTCATCAAACCTACCAGAATTAACCAACACCACCAAACCACTATTGGTGGAACCAAACTAGACAAGGGAAGAATGATGAAATCAAAGATGGTTTCATCAAAACAACCAGAATTAACCAACAACACCAAAGATTTTAGCAGCCAAAACAAGAATAAACTGGTAAACTAACCATAACTAGTACAACCGTTGTCACGGTGGGAGGGTCGACCGAAAAACTTGACGAAACGACCCCACTACGTGATTGAACAGATTCAGCTTGGTAAATGAAATTTTTTGGTAAAAGAGATGTTCAGACAAATTTTATCATAAGATCCTAACCACTCCCAATTGTTTTGATGCTTTAACTTTTCATAGCCGCAGATTAGTGTCATCAGTTTCAGAAACAACATAAGTGGCGACGCAGGTGAATTTCACACAAAATACCCTAAACAAAGGTGAATTCGCAAGATATATGAACTGCAATAAATTCGTTTATATCTCTTCTTAGGTAGCCACTTATAAATTTTACAAGATATCACGTATTCTATTTTCTAGTACTGGTTTTCGAAGATCATGATCATTAGTCAAGGAAATCCTCCAAAAAATCATGATCACGTATTCTATTTTTTACAAGATATCTTATAATTCCTAAGTTGATTTAAAAAATATAGATTCCGGTGAATTTCTCCAAAAGATACAAGTAGAATACGTAATATCTTGTAGAAGACTTTTCTTTTGATATCTCTTCTAAGGTCAAGTATTTTGTAGAAGACTTTTCTTTTGATATCTCTTCTAATATCTTGTAGAAGACTTTTCTTTTGATATCTCTTCTAAGGTCAAGTATTTTGTAAAAGACTTTTCTTTTGATATCTCTTCTAAGGTCAAGTATTCAAAGGTCCATCACCAAGAAGTTCACCAAGACCATAATACCCATATAAAAATTATGCTCAGTTTTTTTTTATATCTCTATTATAAAAATATTCAAAGGTCCATCACCAAGCCAATAATACCCATATAAAAATTATGTTCAAAAAATTATTGCCGTAAGTCACAGAAAAGTGACCGGCAGTTGGCCGGAAATCTTACCGGAAAGTAGCTCAGGTTACCGCCAGTCAACTATCGCCCGTCAAACAAGTCAAGTGAACGGGTCAACTCAAAAAGTCAGACCGAGGCAGGGTGCTAGTCAGGTGAGTTAAGACCGAGTCGGAACAGTAATGTCAGGACTCAGGAGTCTTAATCAGCTAAGTCAGATCTGAGTCAGTGCTAACTCAGCTGACTTGGTTCTAGGCCAAAGCTCTTTTTTTGCACGACCACAATCTCTATTGCGACATGATTGCCCATCACTGCTTCACAGGCATCCATGTTGGCGCTTCATTCCTCCCTAGACTCAGTTTCAAATCCAATTTCATCTTCACCTGCAGCTGCAATTCTTCAGTCTTCTGTAGCTTATTCTGCACCATCTTGAACCCATCTAAACACCACCATTGTCTCGAACTCAAACACCACCAGCACAACAACTTCTTGCTGCTGCAACACAGCAACATCATTACAAAACCACCTGAAATTCCATCTCTTGTCACAACCATCCCCCGCAACTCCATTCATACCATTCAACACCAAATCAACCTCAGTCACAGTAGCAATGCAGTTTAATTTACAGCTTCATATGTTCCTGCGACTTCAGTTCACCAGACCATCCCATCTCAGACACTCAACAACACACCCCCGCACTCAGTTCAATTTACAGCTTCATATGACCCTACTGCAGCTGCAATCAGTCCATTATCACTGCCTGATCTTCCATCCCTGCATCATCTGTAACCTAAGCATTCATCTAAGCTGCATAAACTACCAGGATCAATTTCATCTCAAAACCTTGAAAATTCCCGCAGCAGAAAACCCATTCTTTCAATTGAGTTCAAACACCACAGACTGCTCCGACTCAGTATCAATTTCGAACCCTAGCTTCTAAAGAAACCTGTTGACCTGATTGAATTGAGTAATTCTGAAACCCTGATTTTGAGTGAACCGATTTGAGTTTGTCTCGACTCAATTCTTTATAGATTAAAGTATCTCAATTGAAACCCTAATGAAGAAGATTAAAACCCAACTAATTTATCATCAATTGAACCACCATATTCATCGATAGAACCTCAAATTAGGTCACTGAAATTTCCCAATTTCAATCTTAAGAGGGGAATTAACTTGAAAGAGTAAATAGATCTGGTTGCGGCGATGGTGATGGTGGTAGTGGTGCGGGGAGGTGGAGGTGACGTTTCTCTGTTGGAGTTTGGGGACGAAGGAGAAAAAACAATGAAGTAGAAGGAAGAGGAAGGAAAAAGAAAATGAGGTGGCCGGGATTCGATCCCATCCCACGACCTTTGTGTCAGTATGACAAAAATTCTATCTATTAGATGGGCATTATTGGTTTTTCAGCCCTAACCATTCCCAATCTTTGTGTTTCAATTTGATGACTTAGGAGCATTTATAAAAAAATGGTCATATAAAGGTCCCCTCGCTTCGCTCGGTCGGCTCAATTAACCAATTCGACAAGGGAATAATGATGAAACCATTTTTGGTTTCATCAAAACTACCAGAATTAATCAGAGAACCAACAAAGTTTTGGTGGAATCAAATTTGACAAAGTGAAAATAATGCAACCAAAAAAGGTTTCATCAGAACGACTATAATTAACCAACACACCAACAGTTCTGGTGGAACCAAATTTGTTAAAGGGAAAATAATGCAACCAACATAAGAACCATCAATAAGTGAATCATAGATGAACATGATGCAAACCAATTTTGGTTTCATCAAAGAAACCACTGTAAAAAATCGATTATGAAACTAAACCTAACATAAGAAAAAAACAGTTCACCGGATTAAACCTAAACCTAACAAATGAAACCTAAGCCAAACAGAAAACCCAAAAAATTGAAAGATTAAACCTAAGATTCATAAACTACAGAAACCTAAGATTCATAATCGATTTAGGAGAAACAACATCAAAATGAAATCACTAAAGAACATCTGAAGAACAAGAAATTAGGTGAAACCACTAAATAATATCAAGATTGGGTTATGATTTACCTTTCAGAGATTGTTTGACCACCACTTTCTTAAGATTTTTCTTCTTCTTTTCATCTTTCTTTTTCTCTTGCTTCTTCGCCGTTTGCTTCTTCGTCATTTATGTCAAAATCAAAATGAAACCTAAACCTAATTTCCTTTCGAGAAAGGTTAGATTTGTTTATTATGAGTTCAAAGAACTTTTTTGTGGAGTAAGAAGAAGAATGAATCTAAAATAGTTTCAGATCTAAGGTTGAAGATTTGATGGTTTCTGAGGGAAGAGAAAAGTCGGTTTACTCGAATAGGGAAGAAAACAGACGGTATAAGAAAATAGACGGAAGGGTGATTTAGACAGTTTAGGTAAAATGTGGTTTATGTGTTGATTTTGTTTTGTTGGGTCTATTTTAGATGGATGGTGACCCCTATGGGGCTGTAACGCGCGCGTTAAATAACAAATGCAAAAATCACATAGCCAGTATGAAGCGGCACTGTTGATGTGAATTGATCAACGGACAAACAATTTTATTTAGTTAAAATAGGAGGTAATAATCAATAATAAATAAAATTGAATTGATCAACGGACAAACAATTTTATGTAGTTAAAATAGGAGGTAAATAATCAATAATAAATAAAATTGATATTTATACCACAATGCCGTTCGGAAACCATAGATCCAGCCTCGTACTCATTCCTTATTGGTAGTTATAACATTGATAATCTTGTTCCTATCTTAGAAGCTCTTGCTTCATCTTAGTTAACGACTTATCCCACCACCACTGATGCTGAAATCTCGTTCCTCGTACATAACTACAAAAATTGAATCAAGAGATGAAACTAAATTATTAATATTAGACGTGCACATTGGATAGACTTGCCCTTGCTCGTATTACTTGATTTTTCTTACTATCTAAATCTATACATATATTGACATTATCATATCATATCTTTTGACCAATAGATTACCTGTACAAAAAATTTGGAACTCGATCTATTGGAAGAAAAAAAAGAGAGAAAATTATTATTATATTATGTATTTTAACTTGTCTCCTGATTTTTGCATTCCCACTTAATATTTTCATGCTATCACCTTTTCCCTCAGAAATTCTGAGTTGAGAAAGGAGAAAAACAGGAATTGTTAGAAGAAATAGTAGAGTGCCTGAGCCTGTATTCAAACAGAAATAATGGCCTCCGGTGGAAACAAAAATCAACAGGGAGGTGAAGGTTGAAGAGGGAGAGGGATCTACACCAAAGATTAATAATATGATAAAAATATCCGTGAGAGTGAAAAAGGAAGGTGATAAGAAGGTGATCAAAAGGGAAGCTAAAAAACCGGATGAGTGTAAGTTTACCGAAAATGGCCTGAAAGATATGATGCAGAGATATGTTTGATTTGTTTTGGATCATCAAGAACAAAATAAACACACCTCTGGATCATATTTCTCAGACCATTTACTTATAGATTCTAAAACTGATTCTCTGATAAGCTTACACTCGTTAGTTTATTTAGCTTCCATTTCTATCACCTCCTTATCATTTTATTTTTTTCACTCTCTTGGATCTTTTTTTCTTCTAATTAATTTGTAATATATCCTTATACCTCGTCAACGTTCATCCTCCCCGTTGATTTTCGTTTCCCCAAACATATTCAAAGCTTCTCCCCATCCCTATATTTTTTGTGTGAATACATGCACAAATATTGCACTACTTTTTCTAATCATTTTTCGTTATTTTCCTTACATAACTGGATTTTCTGAAATCCTAAAAAAAAAAAGAAAAAAAAAGACTATATTGAGAATAAAAATCTTGAGCTGGAATTAAAAAAACTTAAGAAAAAAGAAATGAAATACTTTTGGAGTGATAATTAGGAGAAAATAAAGAAACAAAGAGGAGTTTTCATTGATAAGAATAATAGGGTTACATGGAACAATCCTTTACATATATGTGGAAGGGAATACCAATAGGCTTCCGTTTTGGACCGTATATCCATGGGCATGGGCCCTTTAACACTCCCCCTTGTGCGGTTCAATAATGGAACTCCAGATGTACTGCCACATATAGTGCTTTAAATGTAGTTATTCAAATGTCGTCCTCTCCTTGATGACTTGTGCAGAAATCAATTGCCTTACTAAAACTTTGACAAGGAAAAAACCCAGTGGGATAAAACCTTGGTACAACTCTTCACATGTAGCACTTCACATGTTGTCTCGTACTTTACATGTAGTTCATCACATGCAATACGACCTTCAAAGATCGACGAGTCTAAGGTAATTGCCTCGTTAAAACTTTGCCAGGCAAACCCAGAGGGACAAAACCCGAACTAAAGAAAAAGAGTACAATATTAAGTAAACTTAGAACATAATTGGAATCGAATATGTTGTCTCATTAAAACCTTGACAAGGAAAACCCAGCGGGATAAAACCTCGACGGAGGGAAAAGAGTACAATGCACCATTAGATGCTCCCCCTGATGTCAGACAATTTTCATTAGTATAATGCAGTCAAAAGGAGTTTATCACACTTTACCTTGGTGACTTGAAAGCTTATAGGACCATGTTGTTGATTCTGGAAGTTACGTTGCTTAACAGACTATCGCGTTTCATTTCTTTGATTCAGATATTTTCAGTAATATCAACGGCGATCTTTATGTCTTCAACGTTCAACATACTTGATGTTTTTAGTGTTGTCTCGCTAAAAACTTGTCGAGTAACAAAACCCTTTGGGAAAAACTATTCTCCATCGAAGGGAAAAAGAGTACAACACAGCTTCAATTTCGAAGTAAAATATGTCGACATCATATCCTTGGATCCTCCCCTGATTACGGCATCTTCCCCCTAATTACTTTCAGAGTTGTTCCAGACAGTTCCTTTAGTCATGTACTTTTAGAAACTGAATATCGGTAATGACCTAAAAAATAGTCTACCATATCTCCCCATGATTACTTTTGTTGGAGAAGAGATTAATGTTCCTTCATAATCAACAGCTTTTGGATTGCACTTTCATTAGCATTCCGTTTAATGTCTTTGTAGGGATAAAATAAATTTATGTCAATGGTTACTTTTAAATACATGATTACATTCATTATACTATTCCAATGACGTTGAGTTAGCGCGGAGCTATATCTATCTAACAAGTTCCCTGAGGATGTAAAATTTAATCGAGTACATTATTATACTAAGTACAACAATGCGTCTATTGTACTTAGATATGGGAATTTCATCTCCCTATACATCTTCGGCATATTCCTTTGGACGAAATGATTACTAAATTACATTTGAACCTCGACTAATAATGGGGGTGCTATCAGGATGCATGTTTTTGTTAAATTGCCTGACAACTTTAGACATATGCAAACTGGTGGAATAATATACCACAAGCTCAGTATTCGATCGAGCTTTCCCTAGATATTTCATCTCAAATCGGATTTTAAATAGCTTTTAAGGTCTCTTCTTACATCAAGAGTACACATCATATCTGTACCATCAACATAAATAGCTACAATTCCAAATCAGGAACTTTCTTATGAATACGCAAGTAAAAATAACTTACTTGTCTATCCCCTCCAAATAAAATAGCCACTTAGACGGGTATACCACATCCGCCTGATTACTTGAATCTATAAGTGAGCGTTCGATCTAACTGTAAACGCACTCAGTGGTTTAAAGTCATTTGATTTTGGAAAAAAAAGTCTATCAAGTACTTTTGTAAATATCTTCTATCTCTTAATTCTTTCAGATATACGTAACAACCACATACATATGTTGCATTTCAAGTCCTTTTGAAATTACCAAGCTAACTAAGCAGCGGAACTCTATAACATTCATTACAAGAGAACAATTCCATGGCTTTGTGAGAAACCTCGCGCCACAAGGCGAGTCTTTATACTTTAAGACTACTTTATTCTCATTATGCTTTATGATAAATTAATTATGTATGTCCAATAGGCTTTACACTTGGTTGGTTAGCACTACCACACCAAATCTCCGCATATTTGCCAAAGAACTAAGTTATACCTGGATTGTGTAGGCTAAATATGCTATTTATTTGAAATTAATCAAAATAAAGCATGGTTCGATCTCATTGTGCTCTACTTCTGGAGAAACTATTTATGGATTATATCATCAATGTGCACGCATGATCCTTCCATTGACTCATGTGCATTCTCATAATCCGTCAGGATTTCATTGTTCTCTAGAATCATTTAAAACTTCGGAGCGTCCTCCAGTTTGATTCATGGACATATTCAGAGACAATATTACGAGATGATTTCTGATGATATAAATA